>NW_024068654.1:0-114390 GCF_009389715.1 Phoenix dactylifera
GACACAGAGAAATGGGGTTTTTGTCCTCCCCCAGATACCGGATGGGATGGGGCCCACCCTCAACTTCCTGTTTAAAAACCCCCTCCCTCCTTCCGACCGTCCCTTCTCCACCATTTCCAGATCCCTTACCCCATCCAAAACCCTCATCCTCCGCGCCGCGCCGAGCCCCTCGCCCATGGCCGCCTCCGAGGACTACCTCCGGCGGTCCCTCGCCGAGAAGCAGACCGCCGTCGACGCCCAGTCCGAGGCCGTCCGGGCCCTCAAGGCCCTCCCCGGCGTCTCCGAGGACGAGATCGACGCCGCCGTCGAGGTCCTCAAGGCCCTCAAGGTCGAGCACGGCGCCGCCAAGAAGCAACTCCGGTCCGCCGTCAGCGGCAAGGTGGCGTTCCAGAAGGCCGTCGAAAACACGCTAAAGAGGAGGTTCTTCTTGATCCGCGGCTCCATGATCTCCGGCGAACCCCTCACCTACAGGCATCCTGGGAACGCCTTCAAGTCCAACGTCCTTGACTTTTGGCGCCAGGTAACGCTGTCAAAACCTTAGCCGTTGAGTAGCAGAGCTTTTACAAAATTGTACCAGCAAGTCCATCCGATCCAGTTCTCCCCACAAATGAGAAAACAAGTTTCCCCCATCGTGTGTCTAAAATGCTTATAGGTGATACTTAACGTTTGAACAAATTTCTATAACTAGTACCTGATAATTAGATTTTTTTTTCTTTATATTTAATATTGCATCAGTAGAAGCTTGCATTGATATTTAAACTCTTACATTCAGCAACAATGGTGATCATTTTTTGGGAATTTGTCTTTACATTTGATTCTTCTTGCTAGCATATACTGCTCGCCGCATCTTTTTCATCGATTTTGAATGCTGAGTTGTTCGTTTTATGCTGTTTAATTTTGAAAAGAGCGTATTATTTCTCATGATCGAATGCTTAATTATATGTTTGAACACTGTTTTATTTTGAAGGCAAAACATAACTTCTAGTACACAGAACGCTACAATAATATGTTTCATATGTTTTCTTTAGCACTTTGTTTTGGAGGAGTACATGATGCAGGTGGATCATCCCTGTGTCATTTCAGAGTACATGCTTCCTAGGTGAGATAATTTGCACATGATATGTACTTAATTAGCAGTGATTGGTGTCTGGTATAGTTGCTGTTCGATTATCTGTGGATTGTAGGTGTATGTGGCCAAAACAGCACAGGGTATTCCGGTGAATTTTAAGTACTTGTACGATTACAATGACGAGAAGTTCATTTGCAGCAGCGGACTAGGGTGGCATTTAGAAATGAGGTTTGTTTGCTTCCATTTTTTCCTTTACTGTGGGTATAATATTGTGCCTTTAGGCATAGAAGATCACATCGTGCAAAACTGCCGTGTGTAGTGAAGATCTGAGCTGCATTATCTTGTTATTGATTTTATGTGTTAAAAGTTGGTGTTTTAGTATACATCCAGGAACGATGATTCTTGGTGAATGTATTTCTTTCTTTTTGCTAAGAGAAGTGGATGCATTTCTTTAATGCTTGATCGCATACTAGGTCTCATCTAATTGATTTGTCAATTCTATGGGCTGAGCATCCCAAGTTAAATAAAGATGACTCTTTCATTGCTGTTTGCTCAGGTCCTAGTATTGGCATATGTGAACTTAACACGAGTTGATACCATGAATTTGAGGGCCTCATCCAATGAAATTATTGACTTGAACGATAGCATGCAGAAAGACTTAACATGAATTGGGAATTTGGGATAGTTAAGTTGTTGGCTTAACCTAATTAGATACAAAATATGGCTTCAGCGCAGTTAATCCTATAGGACTAGGCTAATTGGTTTTGTATCATATGAAAGATTTAGTTGTTACGAAATGAGTCTGCAAGCACATCTTTGAAAATTCAAATTTAAGCAACTTGCACATTTTATACATAAGGTTCTTAGTGTACTTTATGGGGATTGTGTTCTAATTTATCTAGTTGCTCTGAGAATCTTTCCTTAAAGATGAATATCGTTCCCTAATTTAAACCATGTCAAAGTCCTATTTATTCATTCTCTTTCCAAGTCTTGTAGAACCTTAGAGACTTGCTCTCGATTACATGCTCCTGAATTCCATAGCCATGTGGCCTTTTAGTTTTTTTTGGTAGATGACTCTCGCCTCTAGCTGAATTGGATAAAATCAATAGAGAGATGGCATTTGGTTATCAAATTTTGATGGACCATACCTTGATTCCTCAAGCTGATGCTATGTATATGGGAGAATGCTTGCCTTAGTTAAGCTCCACCTGTCTATGGACACCTATGCTTGATCTAATATTTGATAATCATTCAATATGCATATGTTAATGCAAATATATAAATTTTTGGTTCATACACAAATTGGGACAAAAAACAGAGACATCATGTGGATGGTGCTCTTTTCCCTCTTCTTTGACCACGGTTCTTTCTCTTGTTATCACTTCCACATTCCGTGTTCCTCTCTGATTTATGCAATTGAGGTGCTAATTTGGCTGGTCGAACATGGGTCAAAGCAAGCATTTTATATAATTCTACTTAAGCTATTGATAGTGGATTAGTTGGGATTGCATGCTCCAATTTGTTTATAGAGTATGCCTTGAATTATATAGACCTGATTGCTTACTTCAATGACAGACATGCTCAATTTCGTTAGTAATATAATAAGAGTTTCTTGGATGTTTTAATCTATCAAGGGTCAAGTTTATTATATCTCTTTTAACTCAAGGAAAGAAAAGAAAAAGTATTGAAAATTGGTGTTATATAGTCTGTGTACTTAAATAAATAAATTTAGTTATGCTCTTTCCTCCATGTTTTTCCGATTGTATACCTGCTCATTTGCTATCATTGCACCTTTTTCCACCAAAATTGAAAATGCCACAAAAAGAAGAGTCCAGTGTTATGTGGTGGCTAGTTATGAACACCCTTTTTTAGAAAATACGAGCCTTAGTTTATCACCTTTATGTCCTTGATCTTCGATGTTGTCTAGCTAGATGGTCAACTAATGTGCTATATCTTAATTTCTTCTCTCAAAGTAACATAGCAGTTAGCGTCAGTGCTCTCTCAAAGATACATACAAAAATGATATTTCAAGCTTTTGTACAACTTATATGAAACGACAACTTACAAATTTGAAAACAAATTGGCCGCAACTTGTAGATTTTAAATTCGGCGCCTTGGTTTTAGTCTCTTCTCATTTTTTAAAATTTACAATTATTTCCATAGATTTATTGCTTGTTCCATAAAAGTTAAGTAATCATGGTGTTTAACTGGCCAAGGGCAATTGGTGATAGTTTAGCTTTACAGCCTATTGTGATTTGACTGTTGTCTCTGTCTTGTGCTCTTCCTATTTTTATTGTATTTTAATTTTTTTTTATTTATTTTCCATGACTTTTTTTTTGCCTTTTTCCATCAAAGTTAGGTAATCAGGGTTGTCAAACGTCCAAGTGACCAATAGGTAATAGTTTAGTCGTAGAGCCTAGATGGCTGAATAGGCAGCTTCACTTAGTACAACAGTCAATCTTTCTCTGGTCTATTTACTTCATTTATGTCATTAGATTTTTCATTTTTGGCATTATATTTGACAAAATAGCATTTTAACACACATTCAGTAGTACAAGAAATATTTTGTATTACTACTCATCAGTAATAAACAACATTTTCAAGACATTCTGATTTGTAAAATTTGGATGCTACCCAGCGCATAAATAAGGAAAAGATATGGTAGCACATATTTGTATTGCTTTAGCTTGAATTTATAGATTGCTTGGCTTCTTGGTCATTTAACTTGTGAAAGATAGAACCCGGGTTTGTTGTTTCAAAATAAAAGAATTTTCCGAATGCCATATGGAAGTGAGATATTGCTTTGTATGTGTACTGATGTAGGACAACTTAGGGGATGACCTACAATAGCATGGTGGGAGGAATTGGCGAATAGCTAATTTGTTGCCTTGCTGTTCTATTGCAGAAAACAGGGCAGAAGCAAACACTTTAATGGATTGAAGGAAAGAGGGGAGCTTTCTAGGTCATCCTAGGGTTTAGAGATAGTGTTTGTTGTTAGAAAAAAAGTTTCAAGGGGTTTAGGATTAAAGGAGAAGGTTTTGATGTTGACTTGAAATTTAATTCAGGCAATAATACATATATTCACAGGTTTTTTTGAAGATAGGGAAAGACATGAGAAGTAAAGGAGTTGAGAGATGAAGAGGGAGAGGGGAATAGAGACACTAGAGGCAGGGCGAGAGAGGGAGGAGAGAAATCACTTTCACAAACTCATACAATACAACCCATGACCACCCTTTCGTTTGCCGATACACTATGCGACTTGGGGATGGAGTAACCTAATAAAAAGACATGCAAGGACCCACCGACCACATATATTGAAAAACATGTAACTTGGAACCCAAGTAACGTGTAGGTCAAGTAATTTAAGGGCCAATTTAATCTCATATCCATTTTTTTAATTAAATGTTAAACAAATAGAAACTTGATCCACGATTAATTTTGGACCATGCAAATAATTTGATGCTCCAAGTAGTTGGATGAGGGTTTAGATCATCATAATGGAAAAATTTGCCGCAGGATCTAGGCCCTTGACTTTATGATTCGTTTCCAGTGCATGGATCTCATGCTTGAGGTCTTGATGTTGCTTTGACACTTTTGATTCATCTCCAAGACTCGATGAGGGAAACTAATATAAAATTTTCTTGTGATTGTATCCTCAACTGGTTGTTTCTGTGCCCTTGGATCTTCAGCCACAAAAGCTTTTGATCATCTGATTGATGGTATTCTTTCATCAATACACAAATCAACAAGAAATAGATCGCTAAGATTCTTAGGATATGTGCACCTTCAATTGCAGGTTTGAAGGTTCGCCATTTGCCATATCTTCGTAACATATCTTCTGTGGAGACATTCTTGTTCTATGAAAATTTAATTGCAAGAACTTTTCTCTGGGGTGCTTCATTTCTTAATTTTTCGTACTTGTGATATTGCTGCTGCACAGCTGGAAGAAGCAGTGCAGGAAAACAGCAATGCTTGTAAATGTTTGGGAAACAATTAACTATTTGACAGTATGGATGAGGTACTTAACTGAATTATGAGGGAACAATAATAGATCAAATGGCGAACATTGTGCTCACTTTGTTGTGGAGCACGTTGTTAATGTAGCAGGCAACTGAGTTTTGATCACAAACCAACCCAGTTCTTAATTTAAGCTTCCCACCAAAAGTTCTTGGCGTAAACAATCATTATCAAATTTTACTGAATTAGCTGAGGATTGTTTGAAATTTAATGCATTTTTTATGTCCTTTCTGGTGATATAACTGTCAGCTTAAAGAACTGAATGAATGATTGCACTGTTTCCTCATTTTCTAAAATAGACATGTTCCCTCTGTAACATTGGAAAAGTGAATTCCTTGTTCTTTTTTTTTTGTGGCAAGGCTTCGCTTTATTATTCACCAGATTTGTTTCTCCCATATTGATTTTTGATATTTTGTCTGAGTATGAGATGATTTTGTGCTTTTTTCAGTTGAAGGAATATAAATGCAATAATTTGGACGAATAATTAAATATATTTGATGCTGTTCTCTTAATCCAAAAGCTATGCTAGTAGAAACCATGTGCGTTCTTTTTTGTGTTTACAGACTTACAGGCCTCTGTTTTATGTTCAACCATCCGTCTGACATAACTTATTTTCTATGATGAGTAGATTTCACCTTGCCAAGGTCTTTTCAGAGACGGCAATTTCACACTAGCTGAGATAGAGCACTTTGTGGATCATGAGGACAAATCCCACCCAAAGTTTGTTGATGTTGCCGGCCTGGAGTTTTTGATGTTCCCTAGGGAAGAGCAACTAGCAGGGAAATCAGTCAAGTCAATGGTCCTTGGTGAAGCTGTTTCAGAGGTTGGTTTCTTTGACTACCTTATTATCACCTTTGTGCTGATCGTTTCTTCCTTTACCTTTATTTTATTTTGACATCTCTATTCTTCATTTGGTTTAGTTTCCTTTAAACATTGTTTTAATTTCTTTTTATAGGCAACAATCAACAATGAGACACTTGGTTACTTCATAGGACGGGTGTATCTTTTCTTGACTCGTCTGGGAATTGACAAAGATAGATTGCGCTTCAGGCAGCATCTGCCAAATGAGATGGCTCAGTATGCTGCAGACTGTTGGGATGCGGAAATAGAATGCTCCTATGGTTGGATTGAATGTGTTGGGATTGCTGATAGGTCTGCTTATGATTTACTAGCTCATTTGGTACGTAATCAAGACCTGTTTGCACCTAAGAATGCCGTGATGAGTTCTGATTGTGACAAATTATAATCTTATGCACCTCTTACAAAACTATTCTTCTTTTAAACACGTGAGAGGACTAGTTAGCAATGCATTGGGTCAGGTTGATTTGTGATTGGATTGAATTTGGGTCGTCATCAAAACTCTCAGCCCATACAACCCACAACGTTTGAAAAGAATAAACCCATACCAACTCATTTATCATGGGACCTGTACCTGACATGCTATTAGGCTTCACTTGTTAGTTATGTATCTTATAACTGAAATGAGATGGGGTCAAGAAGAGGTATCTAGGGTGTGGCATTGAGAGTGAGGAGAGGAAATTAAGGTGTTGAAGAAAATGTGATAAATCTTGAACATGCTGTCTACTCCACTTTCCTCTGCAGTATTTTTTGTTTCCTCTCTTAACTATGAACATCCGCAGCTGGGGTTTCAAGGGCTTGCTCAACCTCTGTTAACCTGTTGGATCTGAGGCTGAAAACCAAACCTGTTTATTTTGGGCAAGTTGGGGCAGGTGTTGGTTGGTCTTCATCAGAAACTGCCACACCTATGAAGAGTAAATGGAAAACAATGTCGAATAAGAAACCAAACCTTATGTTATCTAAGACCAATATATAATGGTGCCCTTTTTACACTAGTTTGCAATTTTTCTACTAGTTTGCTTCATATGTAAATGGCCTTCAGATTTGCTTCTTTAGAACATTACAAGCTCATGGCTTTGTGCTTCTTTTCAAAAGTTGCTTGTTATTTTCATGTCTTGTCCAGCTTCATCTTAGCTATTGTTTACTTTTAGTTGCATAGAAACACAATCTTCTTATGTTTATGCATGCCACTCTTTTTGCCAGAGCTTTAGCTAAAGCTCTTCTTATCGACTACTTATTCAAGTTTTTATCTATCGGCTGATTAAAACTTCGTAGATTAATGTTGAAGTATGATGATTTTATTATGTTGTTCAACAGGAGAAAAGTCGTGTCTCAGAACCTAGAGAGGTGGAGGTGGGATTTTCTTTCCCACTTTTTTTTTTAATGTTTAATTCCGCATGTGGAATGGCAAATCACTGACCTCCATACTTTGCTGCAGAAGTTATGTTGCACTTTTTCTATCCATTGTCCGGAAGATACTGACGTTCCTATTTTCAACTTGCTTATTGTTTGATTTTTTTAAATAAATTTCAGAAGCTGGTTATTACCCCATCAGAAGAGCAACTAGGTCTTGCATTTAAGGGTAACCAAAGAATGGTGGTTGAAGCATTGGAGGTAACCTTTGCACATATTCCATGCTGCTAATTACTTTGCCTTTTCATTTATAGCTTCTGACAAGCTCTTTGGATAGGCCATGAGTGAAAAGAAGCGCTGGAAATGAAAGAAGCTCTGGATGATAAAGGAGAGGCGGACTTCCAAGTTTGTACACTTGGAAAATCTGTAAGGATCAAGAAAAACATGGTATCTATCAGTATGGAAAGAAAGGAGGAACATCAGACGGATTTTTATAACCTTTCAGTCATCACGCTATCTTTTTGTTACTGGACGAATAATCTACTGTCTCTTTGAGCATTCTTTCTACACAAGACCAAGCAAATCAGGGGATGTACAGCGGAATGTGTTCCGCTTCCCTCTTCTAGTGGCTCCAATTAAGTGCACGGTTTTCCCATTAATCAAGTCTCAACAGTTTGTTGAAGTGGCCAACCTCATAGCTAAATCACTAAAGGCGGCTAATATCTCACATGAATTAGATGTTACAGGTATGCCTTTAAAATATCAGCATCTGATAATAACTGAACTCCGGTTTTAGTCAGAATTCTGGAATGCCATTATTTCATAGGTTGTGGCAGGTAATGTTACTTCTCTTCCCATGGATTCTAAAAACAATCTTTCTTTTTTTTGCCAACTAATCCTACTGTTAAGTTCTACAATGTTTTATCATCAATTTGCTCCTAGACAGCTAGAACTTGGTTTGTGGATCGACAGTTTAGTAGATGATTGCATGACATTTAAATATACTGATTGTTGTGATTGTGCTGATGCAATGAAATATACAAGTCTACTTAACTTGAAACACTATACAGAAACAATAGCTTTTAAAGTAAGCTGCTTATAAATTACGATTTTGCTGGTGTTTTCTACAGGCAAGTCTATAGGGAAACGTTATGCCATATCGGATGAGCTTGGTGTCCCCTACGCCATAACTGTCGATTCGACTGCTAGTGTGACCATGCGTCAGAGGGACAGCAAGGAGCAGATCCGTGTAAGCATTGAGGAGGTGGTCTCAGTTGTGAAAAAAAGTCACGGTTGGGCAAAGCACATGGGCTGATGTGCTCTGTAGATACCCAACCCACGTTGCTACACATGCTGATGAGTTGTGAAGCGGCTTCTGACGGATGAAGTGATGAAAGCAATTCCTTATCTTGCTGAATTTTCAAACTACTGGAACTTATTAGGCTATTATATTTGTTAAACGGTTGCACACAAAATTGTGGTGATGATCTAAGAGAGTAATATTTTGCTATTTTGCACACAAAATTGTGGTGAAGCGGCTTCTGACGGATGAAGTGATGAAAGCAATTCCTTATCTTGCTGAATTTTCAAACTACTGGAACTTATTAGGCTATTATATTTGTTAAACGGTTGCACACAAAATTGTGGTGATGATCTAAGAGAGTAATATTTTGCTTTAATGTTCTCTGTTTTATCCACAAAAAAAAAAAAAAGGAAAAGTGCTGAGGCTGAAATTAAAAACTTCCGATACGAAAATCTCCCAGTTAATAAGCGCAGGCTAGGTCCTCATCTGCAACCAAGAGAAATTTAAAAGCAAAGGATAACTTTATATAAGGCCACAAAGGCTGCATAATAGGCAATGATACACCCAAAACCCTGTAAGGTGATTGTTGTACGTAGCCATATGAATCTAAATTATTTCCTTACATCAAAGTTAAATTGATATCCTGCACAAGCTTTTGACGGCAGCTTCTTATAGCCGGAAGATGTGCGGGTGACATACTCAACTTCAAGGCAATATTGAGGGCAGGCCATGGCTCTGGTGCCGCTTTGCAGCTCGGCGAGCAAGACCATGCCTCTTAGCATCAAACACCAAGCATGTAAAGAAAATAAACTGATTAGTTTCTAGCCGGTCCATGTATAATGATTGACATACCCGCATATGAGATGAGAGTAGTACCAGAAAGTAGGAGAAGCATCATAACTGAGAGTTTGGTGCTGGTCGTCTCTTCTAAGCTTGCTTTCAGACCTGGTAGATGGAGGTCAGGCTGGTATTTATAAGCCTGGTATGAATTTATGTTCTTAGTCCTAACACTAACGGATGATTAATTTGCCATGTCTGAGGCACAAAAAGTTCGACGATTCATCATGGAAATTCAATGGTGGATAGTGATGGCTAAGAGAAAGCATCAAGTTTCCTCGATGAGATGAGTGGTGGATTTTTCCAAATCTAACAATACTGTATATGATGTCCTGATAGATTTTGGTATCATCTTAGATTATCTTTAGAGAGCAAAATCAACATTTTCTTCGTTCTTCTTTGACTGTAGCAGCTATGGTGGACTTTGCTGGAGGGTTGACTGCATTCTGTATGATTTCATGTTGGATTCCGGGATCATCTCAGATTATTTTTAGAAAGCAAAATCAACCTTATCTTCATCCAGGGCAATTTGTTTTTTTTTTTTTTTTGGCCAAACAAAAGGGGAAGGGGGGAGGAAGGGACAAGCCCACCTCCGCGTAGCAGCCCCCACCCCGCCAGAAGAATATTCGATGCGGGAAGAAATGACCGTGTGTTGGGCACCCCGGCCGGTTTTACACTTTTACTCATACCCTCCCCACACGTGGTGTAATACCCAGCAAAAAAAAAAAAAAAAAAAGTGGTGGACGGGCCGGCCCGAAAAGACCGGGCCCATCCACTTATTACGATGGTGCCTAGGGCACGATCGTGGGAGAAGAAACACCAAAAAAAGGGGGGGGGGGGGGAAGGCAGCGGCGCTAGGGAGGTCGATCACCGGAGGAGGCCGACCGTCGGGGAAGATCGATCACCGGAAAAGGAAGGTTCCAAGATCCGACCGGTGGTTGAGGAAGCCATAAAGCCTTCCCCTTCGGCGAAGACCTCTCCCACAAATCCGGTGAAGCTCACGGATTCTCCACCGATTCCTCGCCGGAAGGGCCGCCGGAGCACCCCCACCGGACCGAGGTAAGCATGGTTTCTTCCTTTGTGTTTTATTTTCTGGATTTGGGGTGGCGTGGGTGAAGATTTGGCCGGTGAAATCGTCGAAGAAGGATCCGAAACAGGGGTACCCTGTTTCGGCTTCTCTTTACGGATCTTGCCGCCGGCCGCCGGGATGGCCGAGATCCATGGCGGGAAGGGGGTTGATCGGATCTGTGTGAGGGTTGGAGATGAGTTCCTAGGGTTTGTTGTGGATGGGGATGGTGAACCGAGGTCTTCTCCTTGTGGTTCCACCTACTTCCCCTCTTCCTCTCGTCGGTTGGCTGCCGGCCGGCGACGACGGAGAGGTGGCTGCCGTCGGGTGAAGGCCGAGCCACCATGTTCTTCCGTGGATGAAGGGGGAGGGGGAAGGGAGGAAAGAAGTCCATCTGTTGATGTTGGAGGGGGAGGAAAATCATGCCTGTTCTTGGGAGGAAGAAGAAGAAGAGATAGAAGAGGAGAAGAAGAAGAGATAGAAGAGGAGATCTCTTCTTCTCTCTTTCTCTTGGCCGGCCCCCATCGCCGGCGACTGCAATAGTGGCGGCCGGCGATGGTTCGGCTAGTGGGGTTGTCGGGTTGGGGAAGGAGAGGGCACAGCCACCATGGTTGTTGCCCTTGGATCAAAAAGGATTTGAGGAGGGAGATGTATTCCCAACCATGAAGAGAGAGAAATCATCCCTTTATGTTGGTCTCTTCATCGGGACCGGCCATCGTCGCCGGCATGGCTGCGGCCACGGCTGGCGACGACATGGGCCGATGGTGCAAGGTGGGAGTCGGGCCACCCCGACTGCCCTAGATCTGGAGGGATTGAGATGTTTGGGGACCTGGTGATGGACCCCATAGTAGATGTGAATTATGGTTTAGAATATTTAAATATTAAATAATTTAGTTTGTGATTTATAATTGATGTTGTAGGGAAAGAGTCAGCGGTGTCAGGAGGTTTTGATCAGGGGACTCAGCACCCCAGCTCGTAGGTTGTGATCCAGATCTGTATTTGAGTCTGTCTACAATTTCGGTAAGGATCCTTGTGCGCCGATCCTGCATGATATAATATTTTTTTATACTTAGATATGTATGATATGCTATAATCCAGATAAATCAAAAATTGTTTTATATTAAATTATATTTTGATCGTGTTGGCTTGTGGTTGATATTATGATCGTATTCGCTTGTGGTTGGTATTATGATGGATGCATGCATGCGCATAACTTACACCTACATAATTGGACTGATAGATGTGGTGCTCTAAACTAACTATGTAATATTGGTTGCCCCGTCACGGGCTGGAAACGTGACCGTGGTTAGTTTAAGCCGGAAATAAATATAAAGGAATTGATGTGTGGATGTAAACTGGATTGTATGAAAAGCGACTTTGGATTTATCTTGTTATTATGGCAGGCCCCGTCACTGGCTGAAAATGTGATACTTTGGCAGGCCCCCTCACAGGCTAGAAATGTGGAACTATAATGTGCAGGCCCCGCCATAGGCTGAAAATGTGATACTTTGGTAGGCCCCATCACAGGCTAGAAATGTGGAACTATATTGTGCAGGCCCTGCCACAGGCTGAAAATGTGATAATTTGGTTGCCCCACCACAGGCTGAGAAATGTGACCGAGATTTGACCCAAAGTCGGAAAGATAATTGATCCGGATCAAGTTAATATAGAATGGAAAGAAAAAGCATTGAAAACATTAATGAAGATTTATGAGCTATCGTATGCTATATCATTCTTGCGTGGTTGGACTTTCATTGATATTTGACGTACATACTTATATTGATTATTTGAGCCTTTTGATAGCCGGTTTATGATTTCATGAAATGTGCATCGATTTGTCGTGACTTTCAAATTCATATTATTATTGTGTTGGTATGGATGTGTAGGGATTCTTACTGGGCTGTAAAGCTCACCCCCTTTTCTTTTTTTTCTTTATCAGAGTTGCAGGATGCATAGTTTTGGATGGGATGGGCGCAGAGTGCGAGCACCAGAGTTATTAGTTAGTTAGTTGTTTATTCTTCTTTGATGTCGATGAACATTTGAAGAGCTCGTAATTGAACTAATTTGTTTATTTGGACATGTCGGATTTGTCTATTTGAATTTCTAGATTAATTGTGGATTTATTGGAATTTTTGTTAATCATAGGCCTTGCATGATCTTTAGGGCACTGCTCTAGGGCTCATGCGGCCGGTCGCGTACCGGACCCGGGAGCTGGGTTCGGGGCGTGACAGAGTGGTGTCAGAGCTTAAGGTTAAGGTATCCTAGGGTTTATGTTTAGGTGAGTATCAGTGAAGAATTATGATAGAAAAACTATCAGAGATTTGGTTTATAATCACTTGAGATTGTAACAAGAATGATATTATAATCTAAGGTTTAAGACCACTAGGGACTGTGGCCTTAGTGGCATTAAAGTTTGAGGTTTAAGATTATTGAAAAATGTGACCAGTTGGAATCTAAGCATATGTTTAAGATCACTAGGGATCGTGACAGAAATATATCATAGCTTAAGGTTATGACCACTTTGGACATGACAATTAACTTCAGTGCTTAAGCTGTAAGATCACTTGGCATTGTGATAAAATGTATGCATCGGTTTGGTTTTCGATGCATACGGAAGGAAAGTATAAATTGTCTTTGATCATGATAAGAGAGGTTTGACCTAAGATAAGTGTAGGTCAACAATGGCATATCGAGTATACCATGTTCAGATATTATTTAAATGATTTAAAAGTTCAAATTTGATTTGGGTTTTGATGTGATCATACTTTTGGTTTTGCTGCTAATTATTAGAGTGGGATTTGTACGTTGATTTAGTATTGGAGTAAGCTAAGGAGATTTCATAATATTGAAAGGAACGTTTTTCGAAGTTGAAAATGTATGTGGATTATATCTGGTGTTGGCATGTTGGATATTGCAAATAGGTCTATTTCCTATGGATGTATTTGATTATTTTGAGGCCATAGAGTATGCATATTGATGGGAGAATTCTAATTATTTGAATTCTCATGTTTGGATTGGGCTACTGGATTTTACTTATAATTGTAGAAGACTAATTGATGCGTTAATTTAAAACTCAAGCCTAGGTTTAAGATTTGAGCAGGAATCTTTTGTCATTATTGATGAAGCCACCAATAAATGTCATATTGAGTAGAGACTTCGGTCATGAGATGCTTACATGAATTATCATATATAGCATTACTGATGGATGTTAAGAATCTTGGTGAAGGAAGATCAGGAGATCGATCGAGTTAAATTCTAATCAGTGTATTGGTTCAATGACTTCTAACCCATTGAATTTGAAGTAAATTCTGTTGGAAGGAAAATCAATGTAGATCCAAACTTAGATATTTTGGATTCTAAGAAGGTTGTGGAGATCACATAGTGACCTTAAACTTGACTAAAGGATCGGGGGTTAGTTATGGTATGTACACTCTATATAAATTGAGGACAAAAAGATTTAAAGGTTTTGCTCTAGTTCTACTTGGAAATTTGAAATTTGGAGTTTCTTAGTCTCAATGCAAAGGGATACTTTAATCAGAAATCATTTTGCGACTTTAAAGAATTAAATGAATTAAATCAGAGTGTGCAGCGGAAGTGTGGTAGTTTGACTTATTTTGAAACTGGTTAAGATTATTAATATTTGATCTAAAAGGCATTATGATGAAATACTTGAGTTAGTTTCAGGAGAATGTTGTTGATTCTATGGATCTCTTATTTATTGGAATGATGTGGGAGAAAGAAAAGAAAAATGATTATAGAATATTAAGAGCATTTGATACTAAAGATTTCTCCTATCTCTGTCAAGCCAATTATGATCTCTGTGTAGAGTCAAGAGAAATTAATTTCTTTGGGATATAATTATGGCATTTTAATCCAAGGTTGGAAATTTGGAATTCTTTTGAAGGAGATCAAAAGAACTTACTACGTGTGGTAAATAGAAAGGATCAAGTTTTCAGATGCTGTGATTTTTGTATGTCAAAATCTTGAGAGTAGGTACTCTAAGAGGGAGACTATTTGAGATCTCAGGAATGATATGATGGATGTATATTTTTAAAATTTGAGACTTTAAATAAGTTAATTTCGAGGACGAAATTTTTTTTTAAGGGGGAGAGTATGTAATACCCAGCAAAAAAAAAAAAAGGTGGTGGACGGGCCGGCCCGAAAAGACCGGGCCCATCCACTTATTACGATCGTGCCTAGGGCACGATCGTGGGAGAAGAAACACCACAAAAAAAGGGGGGGGGGGGGGAGGCAGCGGCGCTAGGGAGGTCGATCACCGGAGGAGGCCGACCGTCGGGGAAGATCGATCACCGGAAAAGGGAGGTTCCAAGATCCGACCGGTGGTTGAGGAAGCCATAAAGCCTTCCCCTTCGGCGAAGACCTCTCCCACAAATCCGGTGAAGCTCACGGATTCTCCACCGATTCCTCGCCGGAAGGGCCGCCGGAGCACCCCCACCGGACCGAGGTAAGCATGGTTTCTTCCTTTGTGTTTTATTTTCTGGATTTGGGGCGGTGTGGGTGAAGATTTGGCCGGTGAAATCGTCGAAGAAGGATCCGAAACAGGGGTACCCTGTTTCGGCTTCTCTTTACGGATCTTGCCACCGGCCGCCGGCCGCCGGGATGGCCGAGATCCATGGCGGGAAGGGGGTTGATCGGATCTGTGTGAGGGTTGGAGATGAGTTCCTAGGGTTTGTTGTGGATGGGGATGGTGAACCGAGGTCTTCTCCTTGTGGTTCCACCTACTTCCCCTTTTCCTCTCGTCGGTTGGCCGCCGGCCGGCGACGACGGAGAGGTGGCTGCCGTCGGGTGAAGGTCGAGCCACCATGTTCTTCCGTGAATGAAGGGGGAGGGGGAAGGGAGGAAAGAAGTCCATCTGTTGATGTTGGAGGGGGAGGAAAATCATGCCTGTTCTTGGGAGGAAGAAGAAGAAGAGATAGAAGAGGAGAAGAAGAAGAGATAGAAGAGGAGATCTCTTCTTCTCTCTTTCTCTTGGCCGGCCCCCATCGTCGGCGACTGCAATAGTGGCGGCCGGCGATGGTTCGGCTAGTGGGGTATTGTCGGGTTGGGGAAGGAGAGGGCACAGCCACCATGGTTGTTGCCCTTGGATCAAAAAGGATTTGAGGAGGGAGATGTATTCCCAACCATGAAGAGAGAGGAATCATCCCTTTATGTTGGTCTCTTCATCGGGACCGGCCATCGTCGCCGGCATGGCTGCGGCCACGGCTGGCGACGACATGGGCCGATGGTGCAAGGTGGGAGTCGGGCCACCCCGACTGCCCTAGATCTGGAGGGATTGAGATGTTTGGGGACCTGGTGATGGACCCCATAGTAGATGTGAATTATGGTTTAGAATATTTAACTATTAAATAATTTAGTTTGTGATATATAATTGATGTTGTAGGGAAAGAGTCAGCGGTGCTAGGAGGTTTTGATCAGGGGACTCAGCACCCCAGCTCGTAGGTTGTGATCCAGATCTGTATTTGAGTCTGTCTACAATTTCGGTAAGGATCCTTGTACGCCAATCCTGCATGATATAATATTTTTTTATACTTAGATATGCATGATATGCTATAATCCAGATAAATCAAAAATAGTTTTATATTAAATTATATTTTGATCGTGTTGGCTTGTGGTTGATATTATGATCGTATTCGCTTGTGGTTGGTATTATGATGGATGCATGCATGCGCATAACTTACACCTACATAATTGGACTGATAGATGTGGTGCTCTAAACTAACTATGTGATATTGGTTGCCCCGTCACGGGCTGGAAACGTGACCGTGGTTAGTTTAAACCGGAAATAAATATAAAGGAATTGACGTGTGGATGTAAACTGGATTGTATGAAAAGGGACTTTGGGTTTATCTTGTTATTATGGCAGGCCCCGTCACAGGCTGAAAAATGTGGTACTTTGGTAGGCTCCCTCACAGGCTAGAAATGTGGACCTATAATGTGCAGGCCCCGCCACAGGCTGAAAATGTGATACTTTGGCAGGCCCCCTCACAGGCTAGAAATGTGGAACTATAATGTGCAGGTCCCGCCACAGGCTCAAAATGTGATACTTTGGTAGGCCCTCATCACAGGCTAGAAATGTGGAACTATATTGTGCAGGCCCTGCCACAGGCTGAAAATGTGATAATTTGGTTGCCCCACCACAGGCTGAGAAATGTGACCGAGATTTGACCCAAAGTCGGAAAGATAATTGATCCGGATCAAGTTAATATAGAATGGAAAGAAAAAGCATTGAAAACATTAATGAAGATTTATGAGCTATCGTATGCTATATCATTCTTGCGTGGTTGGACTTTCATTGATATTTGACGTACATACTTATATTGATTATTTGAGCCTTTTGATAGCCGGTTTATGATTTCATGAAATGTGCATCGATTTGTCGTGGCTTTCAAATTCATATTATTATTGTGTTGGTATGGATGTGTAGGGATTCTTACTGGGCTGTAAAGCTCACCCCCTTTTCTTCTTTTTCTTTATCAGAGTTGCAGGATGCATAGTTTTGGATGGGATGGGCGCAGAGTGCGAGCACCAGAGTCATTAGTTAGTTAGTTGTTTATTCTTCTTTGATGTCGATGAACATTTGAAGAGCTCGTAATTGAACTAATTTGTTTATTTGGACATGTCGGATTTGTCTATTTGAATTTCTAGATTAATTGTGGATTTATTGAAATTTTTGTTAATCATAGGCCTTGCATGATCTTTAGGGCACTGCTCTAGGGCTCATGCGGCCGGTCGCGTACCAGACCCGGGAGCTGGGTTCGGGGCGTGACACGTGGGCCGGCTCGGTGACCCCTCTGGGCTCCGACACGAACCCTCTATGTGAGTTCGTTCAGGACAATTTAGTTCATTTGAGAAACATTTTCCTTGAATGGAATTACAAAATTGATGCTGCTCTGTATTTATATATTTTAGAGGTTTAGCATGTAATGCTTCATATATTTGACATCTGATTGATATGATGCTGTTTATATTTTGCATCTAATGTTCGCATGAGCTTGCAATACATCATCCGGGCCCATAGTCGGCTCTACTTTCTCTCTCGGGCATTGGTATGTATTGCATAGGATATCTCTCGTTTGGATGAATACCCTCAAATTTTGGTGTGAATAATGTGGATTGTACTAGTCAGCCGAGTTCTTATTCGAAATAGAGACCGTCTGCATAGCCGATCATTTTCAGTCTCATTTGATGGAAGATTATCATTCCTTCATCTATAGATTCAAACGAGTCATAAAAAATAATTTATATGCACATACCACTCTATCAAGAAATAGATTTAATCTATTATTCGATTTTCAGCCCTAGTTTAACAGAAGCTCGTACCGTGCTTATTTCTTTTCGGCCATGGCCAGGTGAAATTATTAGATGGACTAGGTACATCATAGATCTAGGATGAAGAGAGTCTAGCTAAGATGATTTCACCCTAGCTCTGTGATGGATCCGATCCACCTAATAATTTCTCCATGGCCAGACCTAGGCCTCCCTTGTCTTTTTGGGCTTGGCTTTCCATTGTGAGCACATATTGTGCTCTCGAATGATAAACCCAAGCTATAGTAATTAAGGCTGCAAATGGGTCGAGTCGACTCGTGACCCGATCCGATCCGACCCGATCCATTTTGGAGGATCCGTGGTGCCGGGTCGGATTCTAAAATTGAACCCGTCCTATTTTCGGATCGGGTTTAGATTTACTAAATTTAGATCCGACCCGATCCAAACGGTCCATATATAAAATATTAAAATATTATTATAAATAATAATTTTCACACACCTAAAATAATAAATGCTAGTATTTGTGGTTACTGTTTATTACACCTAAACCTAAAAAATGCGTTGATTTTGTGGCCGTGGATCCCTCCCTCTCCTTCCCAGGCCGCTCCCCGCGGATGGATTCCTTTCCTTTGCCTTAAAGGATGTTGGAGCCAAGAACGATCATGCATGGGCTCCTCTCCTCTTCCAATCTCCATGCAGCCAATGGAGACTCGACACGTTCAGAAGTAAACAAATCTTGTCCCTGCGTCATGTCCCTCTCGGAGTTTCTCCTTGTGCCTTTTTTTTTTGGGTAGAACCTTGTGCCTTTCCTTTCTCCATGTCTTTCAAACACTAGGCTTTTCAGAGGATCACTAGGCGTTTCAGAGGATGTTGGAGTTTTCGAGCGTAGCATCACTAGGCCTTTCAGAGGATCGCATAGTAGCAGCCCTGCACCCTCGCTAGCCCGATCCCACCTTTCTGATGATGATGGCCGGCTAAGGCTCCGGGCTACGGACGGACAAGGCAGCAGGGCTTGGACCGGTCCATTGCTAACCCAACTCTCCACCCAGCGACAAGAGAAGCCGAGACAGAGAGAAATGGGGTTTTTGTCCTCCTCCCCTCCTGCCCTCGTCCTGCTCTTGCTCTCCTCTTTCCTCTTCCTCCACCGCCTCCCCCTCGCCGGCGCCGCCGACATCCCCCTGGGCTCCACTCTCACCCCCTCCAACTCCTCCTCCTGGACCTCCGAGAGCAGGACCTTCTCCCTTGAGAAGATTTATTGCCCTAGACGATAACACTACGAGCACCTCCCACGGCGGAGGCCATTCATGCTGCTCAACGAGAATGATTGAGTTTTCTGAGAAGAAGGATGTGATCATGCGGTTAGGGGAAGATTTATTTTATTTTTGTAATTTATTTCCATTAGGACAGCTGGACGGATGGCCTATTTCGGTGCATGACTCGGCCAGGATGAAGAAGGGATGGCCCGTGAGCGAAAGTTTTTTTTTGAAGTTTCGAGGTTCCGCATCCATCTCAGGACCCCATTATCTCAGGGGAACAGGATGGGATGTCTGGGACGCCTAGCTCCTGTTTTATCCTTCGCATGAAAGAAGGATTCGCCTTCAGGAAAAAAAACAAAAATCACCTTTCTTTGGATCGCCTATTTTAGACAATCAATTTCAAGCAGCGTTCCAGAATTTTATGCTCACAAATCAATCTAATTGATCGATATTATGCCATCTTAATTTTTTGAGTAATTTAAATATAAACTACAATTTCATATGCATATAATTTTGAAATAAAAAAAATACATAGTTACAAGTTCATTTCTAGCATCTCTAAGGATAAATATTGCATATATTATTGATATTTAATTAGCTTAAGCTTTTGTAGGCCACTTCAACAAGATACTTGAGACCCTTCCTATAAGTAGAGGGTACAATCTTCTGGAAGGTTGCAGCAGTTGCACTTGGGTGGCAGCTTCTCATTGCCAGAAGATGTGACGCCTTCACGACAAAGTAGACTGCATGGCGCGGCGCCCACGCTGATTTGCACCTCCCAAAACAAGCCTATATGTTTTTTGTGGCATCAAACAACAAAAAGGAAAAGCAATAAATGAGTTTGTTTCTAGGCTTATAGTTATTCCACACACATAAATACATATACTGCCAGGGGAATGGACTAAATACCAGATAGCGGGAGAAGCAATACAACTAAGGGTTTAGTGCATGCCATGTCTTCATTTGAGCTTCTACCAAGGTCTGGGAGATATGGAGGTATGACTGGCATTTATAGAGAAGGGCCTGAAATGAATTCATGGTCTTGTTTCTAATGTGAATGAATGATTGATAAATCTCACTTCCTTGCCGCTCAACCTATTCTTTATTTTGATTACATACAGGATATTAAATCGCATGAAAACAAACAAGCAGCAAACTGAGTCAGTTGGAATGATTTAAGATGGAGCGAGTCCAAATAGACGCCAACTTTGGTCGGAGTTCTTGGCTTGCAACCGAGCCCACTGAGTCCCCGCCGGGGTTCGGGCCATGGAGCCCCCAGATACCGGGTGGGATGGGGCCCACCCTGAACTTCTTGCTTAAAAACCCCCTCCCTCCTTCCGACCGTCCCTTTCAAAAACATCCATCATGCACCGTTCCTTTTACAGGATCGGCAGGGATTAGGTATTGTTGTGTTTCAATTTAGGACGTCTCAAATCTGGACCTAGATTAATACTTCTTAGGGGCGTAAATAGGTAAGATCGGAGCGGGACACGAGTAACCCCGACCCCACTCAGTTTCTTGTTCGGGGTCTAATTTTGGACCCAAACTCAACTCAATAGAAGATCGGGGCGGGTGGGGGTTTCATGTTCACCTACCTCATGTCATCACATGTTAAGACAAAAAAAATGCATGACTCTAAGGAAGATTGCTGGAAATGTAAGGTTATGAAATTTAATAAAGAGTCCCAAAAAAAATACCATACCTTTTTTTTTAATATACTTCACATCTCTTTCTCATTTACTTCAAGCTCCCACTTGCCTAAATTGCATACTCCCAGAATCAAGCCTTTAACAAAATTGAAGCCAATCAGAAATAGAATCAAACTTCCAACTAAGACCAAATTCTCTCCATGACAAATCTCAACAAATCAACATCTTACCACCATCTTGTTCTCCTGAGAAATTCAAGATTTCTAACAGGATTACAAAAATAAAAATGTGATTATATAATTGACATACCTTAGTCATCCAAACTTCTTCACTTCCGCATGCATCCCGCTCAACACTTGCGCAGCAATGATATATAAAAAGTCAGAAGGATTAAGATTGCATTAGTGACAATTGATTTACGTCATATAGGCCTTTTGTTTCTTTGTTTGATATATCAGGTCAGTTGTGTTCAGAGTCTCAGTTCACTAAGATCTATAGTATTTAGAGTATCTGGGAGCTCATCGCTTAACAGGCTTCTTCCACCCAAAAGTCCAACAGTACCAAAAAAAAAGGCCTCAGTTCTCCCAAATACAATCTCACTCTTGCTGGAAAATTGATTTTCAGTTCAAACAACAAGGGTTGTACTTCATTGATTTTCAGTTCAAACAACGAGGGTTGTACTCCAACCCAGACCACATGGGACAGCTCCAAGTTTTTTAATATGGCAATTTTATTTCGACTGAGACAACTTCCATGCATGCTGAAAATTAAGATTTAGATACGAGCTCTGCAGACTTTCATAAGAAAAAAAATCTCATTTGCTTACCAAAGATTATATGTTTGTTTTTTTTCCCCAAGAAATGCTAAACAATTTACAAGATGTTAAGAGAAATAACAACAGATGCAATACTGCATCGAAAGATATAACCCAAGTACAGGCAACCACCCAATGAACATGGATGTATATCATGAGAAAAAATCGGAAACTGTGGTAATTGGTAAATCATACCGACCCTATACATCATAACAACCCTAGAGACTCCATCATTCCCCCTCAACCATTTCCAGTAATCTTTTCTTAAGACTTTCTGTTTTACCGCGCATACAGAGAATACTTACATCTGACACCAAATTTTCCATTCACTCCACTTCCAACTTCTCTTTTTAACCTTCTATTCCATAAACACTTCATCATCAGGCAAACAAACTGTCAAAAGTGAGTACCTAACATGCAGAGAGATCTTACCCCTCTCCACGTGCAGTTTTGCTCCAGAGACCACCCAGTAACCAGGCATATCCTGCGGACCCCGCACCATCTCAGTTGTATCAACTAATTTAAGAAGCTTCGGAGTCTGTATTGGAACTGGAGGTCCACCAGGATATACTGCTGAGTTGATGTTCACGTCTGCAGGCCGAGGTGGCTGCTTTTGGAAGGCAGCAGTAAAGTGGGTGCTGATCAGTGTTGAGATGAGGCCAGATTTTTGAGCCAAGCCAGGAGATCCCCCCCACTCTGGATTCTTGACCAGCGTAGCATTAGTAACAGTTGAGAAGTGTAGGCGAAGGAAAAGGACTTTCTTGAGGCCATGGTGCGCTACATGCAACTGATCCCCAGTGACGATTGAGAAATCACTAGATTCAACAGGGGCAGTGCAGATGTGGGAAAAGTGTCTCCATTGAAGAGGTTCGTAGTATTTGCGATCATGTGATTCATGAGAGGAGCTGTTGGTGGGGTCATCCTGGAGCTCAAAGATTCGAGGAAGAGAAGACAGATGTTGCAGATGAATTGCTAAGCTGTTGCTTCTCCTCCCTTCCAAGTACAAGCGAAGGCCAGTCACTGGCCTCTTGCCTACGTCAACCTGCATCACAGCCGACTCAGAAACCTATATGAATAGAACCCTATTATAGTATACATTAGGGTGGTTCTATATACACCCCCCCTATTGCTAAGGACACCCCCCCAAAAACCAAAAAAAAAAATACCCAAACTAACCTTTAGTGTAATTACCATATTGCCCTTGAAATTTTCTCAGTACACCCCCCCTTCCTCCTCCTCCGTTTCGTTTTGAAAAGAAAAAAAAAAACACCGCCTCCTCCTCCTCCTCCTCCGCCTCCCCCTTCACCCCTCCGCCTCCTCCTCTTCCTCCCCCTCCCCCCTGCGCCCGCTTCCTCCTCCTCCCCATCCCCCACCTCCCCGTCTTCCTTCCTCCTCCTCCCCATCCCCCACCTCCCCTCCACCTCCCCTCCACCTCCCCGTCCTCCTCCTCCGCCTCCCCCTCCTCTTCCTCCCCCCTCCCCCCTGCGCCCGCTTCCTCCTCCTCCCCATCCCCCACCTCCCCGTCTTCCTTCCTCCTCCTCCCCATCCCCCACCTCCCCCTCCACCTCCCCGTCCTCCTCCTCCGCCTCCCCCTCCACCTCCCCTCCACCTCCCCGTCCTCCTCCTCCGCCTCCCCCCTCCTCTTCCTCCCCCCCTCCCCCCTGCGCCCGCTTCCTCCTCCTCCCCATCCCCCACCTCCCCGTCCTCCTTCCTCCTCCTCCCCATCCCCCACCTCCCCCTCCACCTCCCCTCCACCTCCCCGTCCTCCTCCTCCGCCTCCCCCTCCACCTCCCCTCCACCTCCCCGTCCTCCTCCTCCGCCTCCCCCCCTCCCCCCGGTTTTCTTCTTCCTCCCCGTCCTCCTTCCTCCTCCTCTTCCTCCCCCCCTCCCCCCTTCCGGCGGGTGTTTTGGAGGGGAAGAGCGGGGTGGGGGGGGGGGGGGGGGGGGTTTGGGGGGTGTAGAGAGCAATTTAGGTGAGGGGGTGGGGAGGGTGGGCGGTAATTTAGGAATTTTTAATTTTTTAGGGGTGTCCTTAGCAAATGGGGGGGGTGTAGAGAGTATTTAATTTTTTTTTAATTTTTGGGGGGTGTCCTGAGCAATAGGGGGGGTGTATATAGAACCACCCTATACATTAGCAGGAAACAGTAGAGATTGTGAATGTGAATTACCAATTATAGACAACAGCTATAACAGGTTTTACTGTGACTTCTAGTTTGAGGGTTTTTCACTGTTTTCTAATTCTCATTTGAGAAAAATATTCCAGAACAACAGGTTATATCTTACTGCAGAACTGGAACTCCTTGAAACTGCATTGAAAATTTCAGAAAAGCTACAGTTTGCATAATATCACATCCATAAGGCGAAGGATTAATGGATTTTACCTTAAAAATAGATTCCACTTGCCATTTGACTAGTTCAATGAACATCAACTTTGTCAGAACCAAGGTTCATCGTACCGGTACCGAACCTGTACCGGTGCCACACTAGCATAGTATCGATACAGTACGGTATGGATTTTTTTTTGGTGTAACGAGGGTCGGTACGCCACTGGTACCGGTACCGGTACCGGATCGATATGACATAGTACGTCCGGTACCATCCGGTATGGTACGGTACGACATACCATGGTCAAAACACAAATTTTAGCTCAAAATCCAATTAAACAAATTTGAATGCCATGAATAGAAAAAGATGATGACAGTCTCTCCATTAAAGTTTCATCATAATCATTCATGGTTAATGCTTAAATATAGCCTCCTCAGCGGAGGCAGCTGCTTAATCTTAAGATAGGATTGCAGCCCTTAGTTTGCTGCTGGATGGAATCACATGATTGAATTTAACTATAAAGCCAGGAGTGAGTAAAATACACAGGCCATGAGTGAATGTGAGTGAGCTATTTACCAAGTTCTTGAGTTGATTAATCTCCTGGTCATGGTATGCTGTACCGATCGGTACAGATCGGTACCGGACGTACCGTATCCGTGCCGATGGATACCGGTATCGGTACGCCAGTATCGGTACGTCTGACGTACCGCGTACCGTACCGTACCGATATTCGGTACGCTTATGCTAATGCGGCACCGGTACGGGGTTCGGTACCGGTACGGCGAACCTTGCTCCTGGTTTTCCTCCTAGGAAGAGGGTGCCAAGTCTGAGAACATTTTTATATGGTCTTAAAGATAGTACTATTTCCCCTGACATCTTGAGTAATATGTAACTCACACTGCATTAATGAGCACATCATGGAGAAAGGGATGTTTGTTACTCTACTTGCATGAGACATTTTCTAGCGGTGTTTTTCAAAGGTGAAAAACTAAAATGGCCTATATGTGCAAAAAAACCAATATTCACCACTAAAATCATAAAATAGAACACAAGAAGAGAATGATCCCGAGAGTCAATAAAATTAAATCATTACCACATTAGTATTGACATAAAGCTTAGGACCCATGATGGTGAACTGTAGATGTGCACTGCTCTGTTGCTTTCGCTGAGGTCCAAGTGGAAGGTCACCAAAAACAGGGGCCCATTGCCTTGGTAACTGAAACTCCAAAAACTGATGAAGTTCTGTAACTGGTGGTTTATCTGTTAACAGAGAAAAATATTATAAATTCAGATTAAGCACAAGTCAGCAGTAAAAGAGAGGAACTATGACATGGTATTGTATGTGGTGGGAGACGAATTTTAATTTCCTTTGTTTGGCCATGATATAGCGGAGCTAAAAAAAGCTTTTAGTGAAAAACTTGATTTGGACGCAGATTTTAAATCAGTTGTTTGACATCCTATTAGTGTAAAACAAACTTTTTTGATACCCTCTATATTCCTCACAATCCTCCAATGCAGGAGCATATGTCATTATGCAAATATGAGGTCCAGACAATACAGCCTTTCACATTACCAAGGAGAATAGCTCCTCCTATTACAAGGAGAAAAATTGTTGGTAAGAATGCAAAAATGCACATAATAAATGAACAACGGAAGAAGCCAGATACACGGTGATGATATAAAAGTGGTGTGGACATTTAGGTAATAATAAATATCCATCATCAATGCAGGTTAATTTTATGCATAATTTTAGTGAATAGGCAGTCAAAGAACACTTGTGAATGGGGTTCCAGATAACCCTATGCATTCTCTATTAGCTAACAACTGGGATGACAAAATGGCCTAAATTCTTGGAATTTGCCCTTGATACGTGCCATCCATCATGAGGGTTATTTCATCTGCAAGACATTGTGATAACTTGCTATCTACATTAATTTTGACTACACCTTCATAATAGTGTAAAACCTCAGAAGTGAGATTTAAGCACATATTCATTGTATAGCGTGACACAAAATCTTGCAAGTTAGTCTTTCAGCTCCACCTTATGATTTAATGCCAATGAAAGCTACTGTGCACATTGAGGAATGGTCATGAACAAAAACAATATATAATATGTACGGCCTATCCATTGATGAGATCAATAACAAAATATATGTACATGGTATAAGGCAATGTAGTCACCAAGATGGCAACTTAAAACACACAGAAGTTATAGATCATGTAGCGAAGTACACTGCAGATATATGGTATTATAAATATTAATAACACATGCAAACACCTAGTAGATATTATGCTGGATCCAAAACGTGTGCTGGGGACATGGGATAAGTAGTCCATGACTTCAAAAGCAAGAGCGATCATAAAACCACATTCAAAACCTACTACAGTTCCATCTAGCAGGAGCTGAACTAAATAAATGTCTGATCAAGTCTACTCATTTAACAATAATTGAACTAAATCAGCCTAAAATATTTCTTCGGGTGCGTGAGAATCATATTTCGAGTCTTCTTAAAGCCAAAAAATCTACCTAGTTTGCTTGCATCGCATAAAAAAAAATGCACATGGATTTCTTTTAATTCGAGAAGCAAAACAAAAAGACCAAAGAAATATAATATAGTAAGATGATGACAACAATCCTAATCAATAAATAAATTGCAATTCAAAGAGGGGTGAGAGAAGCCTACACGTGTGTACGTCTGCCATGTGGTAGGTTAAAATAAAAAACTCTCTCTCTAAGTAAAGGTGATAGGTATGAAAGGTTACTTCCTATATTCCCCTTTCTCTTTCCATGACTACTCCTTTGTTCAGTGTGCACCCTAACCACGCTCTGCCTCTTCATCCCCTCCCTAACACCCACCAACTCTCCCTTGCCGTCTGGCAGTTGATAGTCAACTTTAAAGACCACGCAATAGCACGTATCTTGTAGGATAGTGATTACGGGTATCGATCCACAGGGACTGGGGTATAGTTGTTTTTCTTTAAAAATAAAAAAAAATATTTGAAAAAGAGAATTTGTGAAGACTATTAAACTAAGCAATTTAATAAAAGAAAATGTAATTAAAAGGATATCAGTTTGGGAGAACCTAGGGCAAGGAATTCACCACTAATATCGAAACAAGGGTTATTTATATTTTAATTTATTCTTGGATTATCATGCAAATTGGCTACAAGCCTAATAAGCATTTAAATAAAAATTCACAAAAGTAATTTGGGCATAATCCATCTTCAGTTGGCATGAAATGTCTACCCTAATCTAAGGTGGTAGCACACTGCATCTTCCTTAAGCATGGACTATCTTATATTTACTTAGTGATCATGAAGAACAGTTGTATGAACATCATACTTAAAATCACAGAAATTAAATATGATTTAAAAGAAAATATCCATTAAAACCAATAAGTTCATACAACTCCAAGAACATAAAATAAAATATAAAACCCGTGTCCCTTTGTTAGGGCTGCATCCAGCCCTAGAGAGGAATTTAAGCTTCCATGCAGTGGAGGACAGCAGCAGCAGCACAGCAGCGGGCTCCCGTCACGACCAGCTCTTCTTTCTTTCTTCCTTCGGCGACTTCCATTGAAGAACCTCCCTCTATTTTTTTATTTCTTCTTCTCCCGTGGGACTTGCCTCCGAGAGCTTGGATAATGCCTTCTCTGCTTCACGGTTGACCCTTTTATAGGCTGTAGCTCCTCCTTGCTTCTCTCCTTTCTGGTTGATCCGAACGGTGAGAGGGTAAGGATGAAGCTGAAATTTGTTGCTGCGGGAGATCTGGACGCGGGAGAAGTTGGAGCTAAATTTCGTTGGCTGAAGTCGGCTTGATCCTTGGAGCTCGGATGGCGAGGACGTGGAGCATGGGAGCTGGGAGGATCTCGGAATGTTGAGATGTGATCCGGAGGACGTTGGGCTGCTCCATGAGATCCGGAAGAAGAGGAAGCTGTTTGACTTCCTTCGGCTGGGAAGAAGCTGAACCGAGGAAGCAGGGGGTTCGGTTGGCAGTTGAGATGAAGCTCGCGATGGGATGAAGTTGATTTGCGAACGTGTTTGTGGTGTTGGTTGGGATTTTGTGGGAGGAGGGAACGAGAGAAGGAAGATCCTGGGAACAGGGGAGCTGGGACGGACGTGGAAGGAATCCGAAGGAGATGGTTGGTTTTGGTGGAACCGTGGAGCTGGGACGGACGTGGAAGGAATCCGAAGGAGATGGTTGGTTTTGGTGGAACCGTGGAGCTGGGATTTGATTCCAAAGCAGAGGAATGATGCTGTTGAAGCTCTTGCGGATGAGGTTGTTCCGGAAACAGGGGAGATGGGATCAAACTAGAAGAGGAGGACGCGGAAGCTAATCTTGCGAACGGGAAGAAGCTTGAGGTTGGTTGGCAGCGGGATAAGGATGGATCACGAACAGATTACGCGTGAAACAGGGGAGGCTTAGCAGCTGGGATAATACGGATGACGTGGGAAGATAGGTTTGATTTGCGGTTGGCTGAGATCCGAGGAGATGATCGGAAGGGATAAAGCTGGGAGCTAGTTGGTTCATCCCGTGGATAAGCTGAGGATTTGGTTCTCGGTTGACAGTTTAGATGAAACTTCCGTGAAGCTTGGGAACGGCTGGCATCTGGGGTGAATCCGTAGATGAGGAGAGGGTGAGGACGCTAGATTCGGCTGGGAATATGGGAAGAGATGGGATCTGTTTCAACAAAGGGGAGGATGCATTTGAATGCCGTGAAGCTCGGGAAGATGTGATCTAATCTGGAACGTGGAAGAGAAGCTGGATGTGTGAAACAGGGGAGTTAATTCAAAGATGAGGAAGCGAATGAGGGTGATGCGGATGATGGGATGAAGATGAGAGAATCCGTGGATGATGGATAGCTTGATATGGCTGGGAGCTGATCGCGTTGAAGGAGTCGGCTTGGATGGGGGGGGGTTGTTTGGATTTGACTAAAGGTTGATCCGTGAGAACAGGGGAATCACAGAGAGGATGCATGAGGTGCTGGGATGTTTAGTTGGTTTTGTTAACGGAGAAGAGATGGAATGAGAATGGGTTGAGGCTTTGGGATCCGTGCAACTAAATGATATACTTTGAGATATGAGAAACAAATAATTGAAGGGATTTTATTAAACTAGGATCATGTGGCAAAAGAGTTGGGTGACTGAATCAGAGGGTCTTGATTTGCGGGGTGCATATGATTTGGGTTCAGGGATCATCCCAAATAAGTTTGACTTGACCTGCATTCATTAGGCTTAATCATTAAATAATTAAAGCAACTCGAATTACCTCTGCTAATTATTAAAATGCAATGATGATGGTAACACATATTTTATGGTTAAATTTACGAAATATGTGAATTAAAATGATGATAAGTGCTATGAATAAAAGGTTAATTTATGCATTATTTAGCACTTATCAGCAGTAACCTCATCTTCCTCTCCACCACTTCTGTCATCGACAGTGCCCTTTGTGGTCGCCTTTGTTGCTCAACCCATCATTTTCAGTTTCATCAACTATTGCCTAGCCACCATGCACCACTTTCCTCACCTTCTACAATGACAGCATTGATGCTCTCTAATTCCTTGATACTAATGGCCTCGATGAGGTCAATTCTGCCTATGACCTCTCTAACTGTTTTCTCATTGAGACAAACACCTGCAGAAACATCATCAACAGCAGTGGCGGCGGCAGCAATAGTGGAGACAGTGAGTATGATGGGGTTGGTGAAATGTTATATAAGAAAATGCAGACCTTCCATGAGTAGATCACCTGCACACAAAAACTCTATCCACTGGAATCCTGCAGCTACTTTGTCTTCTTCATCACCTCCTACTATTTGGCCAAGTCAATCTTATCTTTCCTCCCTAGAAAGTTTCCTAGCCCAATGTGATTCCCACCGTAAGTTTGAGATTGTTGCCTATTTCTAAAGCATGGGAAGAAAAAGACAAATGTTGGTGTCAAGTCATCAAGGGAGATCAAGGTAAGCAAGGGAGCAGGCATGAAAGGACAAACAACAACACTGGCATCGATGCATTGAGGGAGGTTGTTGCAGAGTTATTGAGGGAGATCAACAGGAGCAAGCATGGAAGGAAGGATGCCAACATCTGCATTGAGTTGTCGAAGGAGGTTGAGATGAGTAAGTGTTTGAGGTCATTTTGGATTTTAATTAATTGAACCATCAATATGCTGATCAGATGCTAGGATCCATCACCCTATATCACTACAAGAGTCCATCTGATGCATGCCACGCCATATTATTAAACAATTTATGCCATGTCATTTGAGGCACAACCCAAAGGTGCTATTATGGGGATCTATCAAATGTGCTACCATCCAATCATTAATGAATGTGATATGACCAAGGGAGAGGAAGCGGCCTGCACCAATTTGTCAAGCCAGTTCTAGCTTCATAAGCTACGGCAGCACACTATGTAAGCGTCTCATCATATTTGTAGGCTATCTTCAATATTAATCATATTGGTCCATACCCAAATAAAGAGAACCTCACTTAACCACATCATGATAAATCATCCCTGTGGCTGCCAATGCCTAATTGTTTAGGCCAAGCATTGAGCGAAAGAGTCACAAGCCAAGTTGAAAACAATTTAAGGTTCTTGCCATCTTTTCTCTCTCCTAATCTCATATTTTCTCTAACTCCTTCACCCTATCTGCATGACCCCTCAAACTACCAAAAAGAGACATCTTAACTTTCTCTCTCTTATCATCCTTAAGTCCTTGTGCCCCCATGACCAAGTCAGTGTGGTCCCCACTCACCCTCCAATCTCTCAAACTAACCCATGTCTCATCCCACAGCTCTCTTCCTCCCATCTATATAATACTCTCAACAGAGCTAGCGAGGACTCCAGTACACCATTGACTTCTACCTTTCTCCTCTTCTTCTCCCACCAAACTCTCTCTCATCTCATCTTTCGACCTCTTCCTTAGCTACTCAAGGTGTGCCTTACATTCTTTAGAGCTATGACATTTTATATTGAGCTACAGGTCATATATCTACAGAGCTATGGCTCTTTATCTCGAGCTGCGGCTCATATATCTACAGAGCCAGGGCTGTGTCTCCTTTACATGTTGAGCTACGGCTCATATATTTACCAAGCTATGGCTCGTTATTTTGAGATATGATTCATAGATCTAAAAGGTACAGCTATTTTCCATTCAAGCAATGGCTAATAGAACCATGGTTCTTTTTATCCCGATATAAGGCCCTGTTTCTATCTCAAGTTGCAGCTTGAAGGTTTTAGAACCATGGCTCTTGTTCTTCATGAACCAAGGCTGTCTCTCAACAAATCCCCTTGAATTTCTTCCCCATGAGCCAGAGCTCACATGGTCATTGAACTTGTTGGCCCTTATCCTTTGATGGCAGTCCCATTTGCATTGCCTCAACATGTCATAGCTGCAGTAGGGTCAGAACCAGCAGCATTTTGCATGATAGTTTTGTTCTTTTAACATACCCGTCCTTTTTCCTTCCCTAAATAATCAAAACATTACAAGGATGGCTTGATACTTTAAGCATCAGTTTCATTGACTCATAATAAACATCACTGTGTGGTGCAGTTATTCTGTGCCCCTATGTTTCCCCAGTTCATTTTCTCACGTTCTCCCTTAATGGTTTTTCTAATGTGGCATACCATAGTCATATAGCATTCCAACAATCAGTGGCCAAATCTCGTCCCTCACCATTCATTATAGGATTCATAGGGGCATTGACATGTCAGAGAGATACAAATGAATTATCAATTATATATGCACACGGAAATAAAGATGCATGTGTATACATCCATGAACGATGATTCTTGGTGAATGTATTTCTTTTCTTTTTGCTAAGAGAAAGTGGATGCATTTCTTTAATGCTTGATCGCATACTAGGTCTCATCTAATTGATTTGTCTATTCTATGGGCTGAGCATCCCAGGTTAAATAAAGATAACTCTTTCATTGCTGTTTGCTCAGGTCCTAGTATTGGCATATGTGAACTTAACACGAGTTGACACCATGAATTTGAGGGCCTCATCCAATCAAATTATTGACTTGAACCATAGCATGCAGAAAGACTTAACATGAATTGGGAATTTGGGATAGTTAAGTTGTTGGCTTAACCTAATTAGATACAAAATATGGCTTCAACGCAGTTAACCTATAGGACTAGGCTAATTGGTTTTGTATCATATGAAAGATTTAGTTGTTACGAAATGAGTCTGCAAGCACATCATTGAAAATTCAAATTTAAGCAACTTGCACATTTTATACATAAGATTCTTAGTGTACTTTATGGGGATTGTGTTCTAATTTATCTAGTTGCTATGAGAATCTTTCCTTAAAGATGAATATCGTTCCCTAATTTAAACCATGTCAAAGTCCTATTTTATCCATTCTCTTTCCAAGTCTCGTAGAACCTTAGAGACTTGCTCTCGATTACATGCTCCTGTGAGGATGATAGTGTTATTTTGATGATTAACAAGCAATTATCAAGAGCATGCTATAAGTTAAATTGATATTTCATTTATAAGTTCATTACTCTCAGTATATTTGGTTAATTGAAAATAGATACATGACCTTGTTCATTTGAATGAATCTAACCTTGAGAATGCAGCAAAGTGTGGATTGAGTCGACCCATAGGTTGATTGGGTCGACCCCGGCACATCAAGAAATCATCTGGCACACTCCTGCAAAAATGGCACAAATGAACAGTGAGTTGGGTCGACCCAAGGTAAGCATGAGTCGACCCAACCATGAAGAACCTCAAAATACAACTGAAGAATGCTCTCTGGATTTACTGAGAGGGTCGACCCACACAGTGGTTGAGTCGACCCAAGCTTGAGTCGACCCAAACCCTGAGAGGGTCGACCCAAAGGCAAGACAGAAAGACAGACAGAAAATGGTTCTCTGGAATTACTGAGAGGGTCGACCCAAAAAGAAGTTGAGTCGACCCAAGTGGACTTTGAGTCGACCCAAAGAATGGTTGGGTCGACCCATGGGAAGGAAGGCTGAAACTGAGGTTTCTGTGGTTTCTGAGAGGGTCGACCCAAGGAATGGTTGAGTCGACCCAAGGCAAAGTTGGGTCGACCCAAGGACAGGTTGAGCCGACCCAAACACGGGCTGAACAGTAACGGCTAGTTCTGCAACTGTACTTTTTGTCCTTTCCAAGGTGTGTAACGGCTAGTTTTTCAAATCTAACCATTGGGGCTTGTCCAAAGAAGGTGGGAAGCTATTTAAAGAGGCACTATTCATCAGAGAGATGATCTTTTGAGTGGAATATCAAAGAATACACAAGAAAACAAAAGTGCCCTAATCTTCTTCATCAAGAGCTTCATTCAAGAATCAAAGAAAGGGATTGAGTAGATTCAAAGAGGCATCAAGAGCTCCTTCCCCTCTTGAAGAGTGAAGCATCCTTGACAAAGAAGAGCAAAGCGACTTCAAAGCGATAAATACTTTCTAACTCTTCTTTGTAGTTCATATTGTTTTATATGCTCATTTAGGAGTTTAAATCTTTTCTTTTTATTTGTCAAACACTTTGTAAAGGTTCGTTGGTGAGCCCGCAAAACCAACAAAGGTTTTTGGTGAACCCGAAAAACCAAAGTGTAAAGGTTCGTTGGTGAGCCCGCAAAACCAACAAAGGTTTTTGGTGAACCCGGAAAACCAAAGTGTATAGGTTCGTTGGTGAGCCCGTAAAACCAACAAGGTTTTTGGATTGTGAGCCCGGAAAACAATCCAACTGTAATCCGCGAGATTATAGTGAATTCCCAAGGGGACGCTAGGGGAGTGGACGTAGGTGCTAAGGAGAGCACCGAACCACTATATATTGTTGTGTTTGTGTTGTGCTTGTGTTTACATTTATTCTTGCATCATCTTCTATCTTTGCACTAGTTTAAATCATTCAAATAGTTTAAGAAAGCATCCACCGCACTTAATTAAGAAAACGTTTAAAGCACCAAATTTTTTTAGAAACCAATTCACCCCCCCCCCTCTTGGCTTGTCACCTTGGGCAACAAGTGGTATCAGAGCAAGGTGCTCTAATAGTGCTCATTGATCTAACAATCAAGAGTTAAAGATCATGACAACCCAAGTGGGATGCTCTATGAGTGAAGGGCAATCTACCGATAGACCTCCACTATTTGATGGTATAAACTACACACATTGGAAAGCACGCATGTGCATTTTCATTCAAGCACATGACTGCGATCTATGGAATATCATAGTCAATGGGCTACACACAAATGCTAATCATGATAAGAAAATGGCTCAGCAAAATGCAAAAGCCATGAACATTCTATATTGTGCATTGGATGATAGTGAACTTGATAACATATCTTTTTGTATGACTGCTAAGAAAATATGGAGTATGCTTGAAATTAAATATGAATGCACTAACGTTCCTAGTGAATTTGAAACTAGCTCAGAAGAAGAAGAGCAGCAAACTGAAATTGAAGATCTTTGCTGTGTGGCACATGGAGATGAGGTGTGTACTCGAATACAAAGTGATTTCTCATTCAAAAATCAAGTACATACTGAAACTCAATCTGATTTTACATTTGATGAACTTCATGATGCTTTTCATGATCTATACTTTGAATATAAGAAGCTTAGGTTAAAGAATAAAAAGCTAAATCAGGAAAATCTATCTCTTGCTGAAAGCTATGATATAACTCAGAAAAATAATAAATTACTTTCAGAAGACAATGAAAGGCTAACTAAAGAAGTTAACAAATTTAAGCCTATAGTTGAAAAATTTACTATCAGCTATGAAAAACTGAACTTAATGATAAATAATCAAAAAGCTAAATTTGAAAAGACTGGATTAGGATATCAATCTTGGTACACACAAAAATCCCTTAATGATATATGTGTTAAAACCTCCACTATCTATCCTAAAACGGATTCTAATTTATCTGATGAACCTAATGAACAAAAACAGAAAATTAAAAATTCATCATGTATTAAATCGATGTTTATTAAATTTAATAAGAGTATGCAGAAATACATTCCTTATAATCCTAAAATCTGCAAGTCTATAGACAAAATAGCCATTAAGAAAATATGGGTTCCAAAAGGAACAATAATAGCCAATCTACAAGGACCCAAAAGAGCTTGGGTTCCTAAGTTGAAAAACTGAATATTTTTCGGTAAGTATGTCTAGCACTCAAAGCTCCAACAAGAGATGCTAATTTAGAAATTGGGTGCTCTAGACATATATTAAAAAATGAAACCTAAACTATACTTAAAAAAAAATAAAATATAATTAAAATGAAAAGAATAATGAAATTAGTAATCCTTGCATCTCATCACTCTTTTTGCCTTAGTATCTAAATTAAAACATAAGTTGGAGGCATTAATCAATTCTGTGATATAGGTAATATCTCAAAAAAAAAAAAATTTTATATAATCAAATTACTACACAGTATGCCTTACTTATTGCTGGATAAGTTGCAAAATGATTAATTAATTTATTAAGAATAACTCTATGAATTCTCCATATGCTTGATTGAGAGTCTTTTTATCAATGGTATTATCTTTTATTGATCATAAACATGAGAATGTATACTTGGTATGCCTTTAAATATATGCACTATGAATACCAAGATTGAAGAAACCACTTTTGGCATATAAAATCAACTCACACTAGTATGGACTTAATCTCAAAAGACCTTGTCATTGGTTCATTTATATTAATTTTTGCAAGGTCAAAATTTGCTATGTATGTTATCTAGAAAAATAGACTAGAATCATTTCTGAATTTGAAAACATTGTTTCCATCTTTTAGCCGTTGAAAATTCTCCATAAAAACTTACTTGGATCTCTAGGATTGTGAACCTAGGAGATAAGCTCTCTAATCTTGTAACTATGGATGATTTTTCAAAGCTAATGTTGGTTTTATTCTTGGCACTTAAATTGAAATATTTTCAGCTTTGGGACAAATTTACAAAAGATTTCAAATAAAAAAAAAAAATTTATGCTTAATTACTAATGAGAAAAAGAAAATTGAAACAAGTTGGCTTTGGCATCGAAGATTAGGACATGCTAGCATGGAATTAATATCAAAACTAGTTAAGAAGGAGTTAATAAAAGATGTGCCAAAATTGATTTTTGAAAAGGACAAAATATGTGGACCATGTTCATTAGGAAAACAAACTAGATCATCTTTCAAATCGAAAAATGTAGTATCAACAACTAGACCATTTGAACTCATACACATGGATTTATTTGGACCTACTAGAACTACAAGTCTAGGAGGAAAGAAATATGGACTAGTTATTGTTGACGATTTTTCAAGGTATACATGGGTTTCATTTTTGGCACATAAGAATGAAGCATTTTCAGAATTTTTGAAACTATATAATAAAATCATAAATGAAAAGAAACTCACCTTAGTAGCCATTCGAAGTGATCATGGTACTGAATTTGAAAATCAACACTTCGAGGAATTTTGCACTAAAAATGGAATATCACATCAATTTTCAGCACCTAGAACGCCTCAACAAAATGGGGTTGTTGAAAGGAAAAATAGGACATTGGCTGAAATGGCACGCACAATGTTGTGCGAGTCAAATCTTCCAAAGTACTTTTGGGCTGAAGCTGTAAACACTTCTTGCCATATTCTAAATCGAGTTTTAATACGACCTATAACCAAGAAAACTCCTTATGAACTTTGAAAAAATAAGAAACCAACTGCAAAATATCTTAAAGTATTTGGATGTAGATGTTTCATCTTAAATAATGGCAAGGAGGACCTAAGTAAATTTGATGCCAAGTCAGATGAAGGTATCTTCTTAGGATACTCCACATCTAGCAAGGCATACAGAGTATTCAACAAAAGAACCTTAGTGGTAGAAGAGTCAGTCAATATTATATTTGATGAGTCTGATAGTGAGTCTGCTAGGAAAGAAAATATTGTTGATGATGATACAGGAATTATCAACTTTGAGAAGTTGAATATTGATGACGTGCCAAATCAAGATAAGGGAGATGATTGTGTGCCACCACAACCCCAAGACGTGCCAAAAGAATGGAGGTATGCACATGGACATCCTAAAGACTTAATCATTGGTGATCCATCTCAAGGGGTAAGAACTCGATCATCTCTTAGAAATTTAAATGATTATCTTGCTTTCGTTTCACAATTAGAACCTAAAACTTATGAAGAGGCTGAAAAAGATACTAACTGGATAAATGCCATGCAAGAGGAATTAAATCAATTTAAAAGAAGTAATGTATGGACATTAACTGAAAGACCAAAGCATAATTCAGTAATTGGAACAAAATGGGTATTTAGAAATAAATTAGATGAAAATGGATTAGTTATAAGGAATAAGGCTAGACTTGTAGCTAAAGGATACAATCAAAAAGAAGGAATAGATTTTGATGAGACATTTGCTCCTGTAGCTAGATTAGAGGCTATTAGATTACTTCTAGCATTTGCATGTTTCATGGATTTTTAAATTATATCAAATGGATGTGAAGAGTGCATTTTTAAATGATATTATTGAGGAGGAAGTATATGTAGAACAACCTCCAGGATTTAAAAATCATGAATTGCCAAATCATGTGTTTAAATTACATAAGGCATTATATGGATTAAAGCAAGCACCTAGGGCTTGGTATGATCGACTAAGTAAATTTCTGATTGATAATGATTTTTGTAGAGGAAATGTAGATAAAACTCTATTTCTCAAAAGAAAGGACAAAAATCTATTAGTAGTACAAATATATGTAGATGACATAATCTTTGGTGCCACTAATGATACTTTGTGCAAAGAATTTGCTGATTTAATGCATGGAGAATTTGAAATGAGTCTAATGGGAGAACTAAGCTTCTTTCTAGGATTACAAATCAAACAAACCAAGGAAGGCATTTTCATTCATCAAACTAAGTATACAAAGGAAATACTAAAGAAATTTGGGAATGAAAATCATAAGGGAATTGGCACTCCAATGAATCCTACTAGTAAGCTAGACAAAGATGAAAAAGGGAAGAGTGTTGATATTAAGCTCTATAGAGGACTAATTGGATCCTTGCTCTATCTTACTGCTAGTAGACCTGACATTGTATTTAGTGTAGGGATATGTGCTAGATACCAATCGGATCCTAAGGAGTCACATTTAAGTGCTGTTAAGAGAATCCTTAGATATTTAAGAGGAACTACCACCATTGGATTATGGTACTCAAGAGACTCCTGTTTAGATTTGCTTGCATATTCAGATACTGACTTTGCCGGATGCAAATTAGATAGGAAGAGCACAAGTGGCATATGTCAATTCTTAGGAAATAACTTAGTATCATGGTTTAGTAAAAAGCAGAATTCTGTGGCACTGTCCACAGCCGAAGCTGAATACATAGCAGCTGGTAGTTGTTGTGCTCAAGTATTATGGCTCAAGCAACAACTAGAGGACTATGGAGTTAAACTAGATAATATTCCTATTAAGTGTGATAATACGAGTGCTATTAATCTTACCAAAAATCCAGTTCAGCACTCTAAAGCTAAACACATAGAAATAAGGTACCATTTTATTAGGGATCATGTGCAAAATGAAAATGTATGTATTGAGCATATATGCACGAAAAAACAATTGGCCGACATATTTACGAAACCATTGAGTGAAGATAGATTCTGTATGCTCAGGAGGGAATTAGGCATATGTGATCCTTTTTATTGAAGAAATATAAAAGGGAGCTAGTAGTCTTATGATACATTCCTCTAATTTCAAAAATCCCATGAAACATGAGTCAAATTTGTTATCTATAGATTCCTTACTCATGTATCATTGTTCCATAAAGAGTTTATAAGGATTGGAAGCAAGGAAAACTTTTTAGAAGCAAAAAGGAAGAGAAAACAAAATTTCTGCACTTGGGTCGACCCAACCCAGAACATGGGTCGACCCAACGTTGAGTCGACCCAAGAAAAACCTTGAGTCGACCCAACGTCGGGACCCCACTGTTATAAGGGGGCCCGAGAGCACATTTAGGGCACTGTTTGCCCTTTGTCTTCTTCCACAAGCCTAGCCCCCACTCTCCAATCTCCACTAAAACTCCTCCAAACAGTAGATTTCCTTAAGATCTTGGAAAAATGGGACCCAAACGAGCCGCAGCCAAGAGATCTGGAAGAGTGACTCAGGTCCAACAAGAGGAAAGGCACCCTACCGAGCCATCTCCCGTGTCCCCACGACGTGAGGCACGTGCGGAGGTACCTCCTCCTGCTTCCCCCTCAGTGATCCTTGCAAGATTTGCGGGGAGGCCGGTTACTACCGGGAGAAGGATCCATTCGGAGTTTTTCAATCAAGAAGGGTTTAGGATTTGGGAATGGATTCAAAGACAAGGTTGGGAGTATCTTTGCTCCCTAGATGTGGTCATCTACCCCGGGTTGGTACAGGAGTTCTATGCCTTCCTCAAGACTGGTTTGGGAGGGCTTGTATCCGAAGTTAGAGGGGTTCGAATCCGTGTATCCGAGGAGAGCTTGAGTGAGCTACTACACCTACCTTGCATAGGAGCCACTCCGGAGAGGCCAGAAGACAAAATGAGAGCTCTACAACTGATCATGGAAAATGAGAATTTCGATTTTTCTCAGAAGGTAATAGCTAGTTCTCTTTCCGCTGAAATGAGGTTGTTGCTCAATATGATAAATAGGATTTTATTTCCGAAGACCGGAAGATTTGATCTCATCTCAGAGCGAGATCTTGCTGTGATGGAGTGCATGATACGGGGGACTCCCCTAAATCTTCCGGCTATGATAGTGAGGCAGATGAGGAAGGTGATGTGCAGCAACAGAGTATCACTACCTTATGGTATGATACTTACATTGATCTTCCGTCAGCATGGTTTACCTCTCGAGGAGGAGGCATCCAAGAGTCTGCATCACACCGATACGTACACTGCACGGACACTTATACGCATGGGTTATGAGAAAGTGAACGGGCAGTGGATTCACACCGGTGCAGGCATACAGGGTGAGGCACCAGAGGGAGAGGCACCAGAGGATGAGGATGAGGAGCATATGGATCATCCTACTGCACCCTCAGAGGCTGGACCATCGTCATCTGCTCCTCCGACAGATACGGATGACTTCTGGAGCAGGATGACTGAGCTCATGTCAGCTCAGGCGAGGACTATTACTGACGGGCTCACGAGCCGACTGGACGCCCGATTGGATGTCATGTCTGCTGATATCAGTGATCTGAGGCAGCAGATTGGAGCACTCCGGAGAGAGAGAGAGCGACACATGGACCATCTGTGCCACAGGCTGCTGAGTCAGAGATATCGGCACAGAGTCATCCAGCTCGTCGTGCTCCACGCCAGACACAGTCTCACCAGGCTCGACCTCCCCTCGCCACATATACTAGGAGGATGAGGACTAGATCCCAGCCATTAGATTCTCCCTAGGCTGATCTTAGCATCTATGTTTAGAGCCTAGGCTAGATATCTAGTTCTCATATGTATCTTGCTTTTATATGTATCTTTAAATCTTGATTAAGGAACATTGTATCTGTTTTTGGTTTTTAACATTCATGTATGAAAATGTTCCTATTTTGATCAATGAAGTTTAAAGTTTGTTATTTATTGCATCTTTTCCCATATATATATTTTTTTGATGATAACAAAAAGGGGGAGAAGAAAAGAAAGAGTATATCAATTTAAGAAAAGAAAGAGTATATCAATTTAAGAAAAGAAAGAGTATTCAATTTAAGAAAAGAAAGAGTGTTTTATTTGATAAGTAAAGATAAAGTATTAATTTTGGGAGAAGTAAAGATATATAACAAAAAGGGGAGAAGTAAAAATAGTGTTTAGAGTATGTTAAGAAAAGAGAAATAAATGGGCAAACAAATTGAAAATCATATAAGAAAGCTTATACATCTAAGGGGGAGCAATTTGTAACAATGAAATTGATTAAATCAAAAATTTCCATCAAATTTCAGAATTTGGCACATATAAATTCAGAATTTGGCACGCACCTCTCGCACCCCGATACATAGCCTGAAACTCATACTTTATATCAAATTTTTGAAGTTTCATTGCTAATGAATTATAAATGAAAGGGGGAGCCATTCAAAAAGTCAAATTGGCAACATTTGAATGATATAGGGGGAGATTTCACAAGTATATATGAAAAGCTGAAATTCAGCAATTTAATCCCTTTTACAAACTGATTTTAAAGACAAGTATCAATAGGCTTATACTCTTTATTTTGTAATCATCAAAAAAGAGGAGATTGAGGATGATAGTGTTATTTTGATGATTAACAAGCAATTATCAAGAGCATGCTATAAGTTAATGTCACGACCCCCGCCCCGTTCCCGGCGGGCCGCCGCGACGGTCCTAGGGTGCGGGTAGGCATAAGGCCACCAGCCACCGCGTAGAACCCTACTACCTATCAATTATCAATAAATCTTGAAAAAATTGGCATGATGCATGCACAAAATGATCACTTTTCCTATAGTGACCTGTCAGGATTATCTCAATACATACAACACACTACCTGTCAGAGCAGCAATCACATAATCTGTTACATAATAAACCTGGACAATATATAGCAATACATTATCACAGGCACACAATTGATCTGCACACATATATATACCTGCTTTCCAATCCATCCATGGTCAAACCCATATCCACAACAGGATCTATGACTGTAACTATGCACTATATACAATAGAAGGTTTATAATACACCAAAAGGTATAAACCTCTATCTACATCATACTATACTATACTATGGAGCGGCACAGCTAATAGGCAATCTCTAACCCTGCTCTTCTCTATACAATACCTGCCCTGCAATCAAAAACACCAAACTGGGGAGTGAGTATATAAATACTCAGTGAGTGGAGTAGAGAGTACTATGCACATGAGACAAGATATAATCATGGCTCGAGGTGAAATCTCAAAATCAATAACAAGATGAACATGAACTCAACATAAAGAATATGGAGTAAATCATCAATATCACCACAATCACAATCAACTCATCTGAAGCATATATGGAATAATCGAGTAAACATATATACTACTCATGAATTTGCTCAACAGATCATAATGCTGGAACATACAAATCAGGTGTCAATATGCTGAATCATCAACAAGACAGCTATTGGGAGGTGGGTTTTACGCCCCAGGCGAACCAGCAACAACTCCCTGCTGTCACATGCATATGCAGGATAAGACACCATGCCAATAATATAAATGCTAGGTAGCTATCGGGAGGTGGGTTTTATGCCCCAGGCGAACCAGCAACAACTCCCCACTATCACATGCATATGCAGAATAAGACACCATACTGATAATATAAATGCAAGCCAGCTATCGGGAGGTGGGTTTTACGCCCCAGGCGAACCAGCAACAACTCCTTACTGTCACATGCATATGCAGAATAGGACACCATACCGATAATGTAAATGCTAGACAGCTATCGGGAGGTGGGTTTTACGCCCCAGGCGAACCAGCAACAACTCCCCACTATCACATGCATATGCAGGATAAGACACCACACTGATCATGTAAATACTGGCCAGTATCCAGAACAGAAATCCATCACACATCTACATACTAAACGGCACCTCGCGGGAATTCTACATCCGCGGAAGCCATACTGCACCTCGCGGGGTCTTACTTTGCCCGGCGGCAAGCAGAATATAAGTCGTAGGACCGGCCGATCCTACGCCTAGGGCCGTGTCCCCCCCTAGGAAGGGACTGGGCTCCGCCCACCCAGAAGGCTACTATGTGCACAAAGGCCGATGTTCAACCCCCATCGACTATAGGTGTCCTGCAGATACTGCCAAGCCATGTATAAATGCCATAATGCACCCTCCCAATACTCTACTAAAAAGGAGCATAATCAAGACTACCACTCACTCGATCATGACCCAATCATAAACTAACATCAGGGTTAGGAGTGAGGGTCAAGGAAGTACAATACAACTCAATATACCACTAAAAAAGCTCTACAAATCTTTGAAATAGAGGAAATGAAATCAATTTACAAAAGAAATCATTTCACAATTCGGAATCAATTTGATTACTCATCAACCCCTCGTAATTCCTCTCAATGTTCCCTCAAATGCATGTACATAATAATCAAGCATGGAGAATCAAGATTATAGAGGAATCTACTACAATATCAATCAATATGCTCAAGTGGAATCAATTCACACTTGGCGACATTCATGAAAATGAATTAAGGAAGCTCATGGTGCAAAGTACATGCCTCCCACTCACCTGTCAATCTGGCACATCCCTGATACGCCTCCAAAAATCTACAGCTGGCAGTGGGGAACTTCTTCCTCTTGTTCCCTAGCTTCTTGCCCAACTGATACATGCATTTACAATATATTTAGTTTTGTATCAAGGGCTATAATTAACGTGCCAATTATAATATAGGAGATTTTAATTGATTCAACTCCCCCGTTCTCTAAATCTTTTCTTTTCTTTCTTTTTTTTCTTTTTCTATTAATTAACTCATCATTTATGTATACTAGGGATTCCCTTGCATGAGTACAAGGTCCCTTTTAGCTTGATTTAGGCTTAATACTCTATTATAGCATGAAATCCCTTATTTTCCACCCGGATGAACAGTAACCCGGACCGACAGCCGGTTACTTCATCCTGGGTTTGATCCACTTTCCAAACTCCAAATTTGATGAAATTTTTACCTAACATTCTACACTCATAGGGGATTCCAAAGAGGTAAATGCATTGCTATCGGAGGTCGTTTGACCCCCTAAATAATTCGCCGAAGTTGGGACTTCGACACAGTTTTTCCGTAGTGCCGGAAAAATTTGTCAAAATTCGATTCTTCCTCTTTTAACCGCCTCTACAACCCTTATCCGACCCCTCTAGACTATATCCACCCTTTGTATAGCCTAATATCATCAAAAGACTAGATAGGGATGGATATTTACCTTTTTCTTTTTGGAAATCGAGGTCCTTGCGTAGAGGAGAAGAAGATCTACACTTTTTCCTTCAGCTGGCAGCGCAACCGGGATCTCCTTCCTTTTCTTTTTCTTCTTCTTCTTCCTCTTCCTTTCTTCCTTTCCTTTCCTCTCCTTCTTTTTTTTCCTCTCTGTTGCCGTCTGAGAACCCTCCCCCTCTCCTCTCTCGGTTTCATTCCAAAAGCCACAGCAAACCCCCTAATTAAATCACATCAAAACACTATTCACCCTTTTTTTAATATTATTAAATTCCCATTTTGCCCCTGCCACTTCAACGGATCTACAGTTATGCCATTAACTTTTGATTCCTTCCCATTTTACCCCTTATATCAATTTTAAATGACTATTCTATCCCTTTTTATATAAAAAAAAAAATTTTGGGGTTATTACAGTTAAATTGATATTTCATTTATAAGTTCATTACTCTCAGTATATTTGGTTAATTGAAAATAGATACATGGCCTTGTTCATTTGAATGAATCTAACCTTGAGAATGCAGCAAAGTGTGGATTGAGTCGACCCATAGGTTGATTGGGTCGACCCCGGCACATCAAGAAATCATCTGGCACACTCCTGCAAAAATGGCACAAATGAACAGTGAGTTGGGTCGACCCAAGGTAAGCATGAGTCGACCCAACCATGAAGAACCTCAAAATACAACTGAAGAATGCTCTCTGGATTTACTGAGAGGGTCGACCCACACAGTGGTTGAGTCGACCCAAGCTTGAGTCGACCCAAACCCTGAGAGGGTCGACCCAAAGGCAAGACAGAAAGACAGACAGAAAATGGTTCTCTGGAATTACTGAGAGGGTCGACCCAAGAAGAAGTTGAGTCGACCCAAGTGGACTTTGAGTCGACCCAAAGAATGGTTGGGTCGACCCATGGGAAGGAAGGCTGAAACTGAGGTTTCTGTGGTTTCTGAGAGGGTCGACCCAAGGAATGGTTGAGTCGACCCAAGGCAAAGTTGGGTCGACCCAAGGACAGGTTGAGCCGACCCAAACACGGGCTGAACAGTAACGGCTAGTTCTGCAACTGTACTTTTTGTCCTTCCCAAGGTGTGTAACGGCTAGTTTTTCAAATCTAACCATTGGGGCTTGTCCAAAGAAGGTGGGAAGCTATTTAAAGGGGCACTATTCATCAGAGAGATGATCTTTTGAGTAGAATATCAAAGAATACACAAGAAAATAAAAGTGCCCTAATCTTCTTCATCAAGAGCTTCATTCAAGAATCAAAGAAAGGGATTGAGCAGATTCAAAGAGGCATCAAGAGCTCCTTCCCCTCTTGAAGAGTGAAGCATCCTTGACAAAGAAGAGCAAAGCGACTTCAAAGCGATAAATACTTTCTAACTCTTCTTTGTAGTTCATATTGTTTTATATGCTCATTTAGGAGTTTAAATCTTTTCTTTTTATTTGTCAAACACTTTGTAAAGGTTCGTTGGTGAGCCCGCAAAACCAACAAAGGTTTTTGGTGAACCCGGAAAACCAAAGTGTAAAGGTTCGTTGGTGAGCCCGCAAAACCAACAAAGGTTTTTGGTGAACCCGGAAAACCAAAGTGTATAGGTTCGTTGGTGGGCCCGTAAAACCAACAAGGTTTTTGGATTGTGAGCCCGAAAAACAATCCAACTGTAATCCGCGAGATTATAGTGAATTCCCAAGGGGACGCTTGGGGAGTGGACGTAGGTGCTAAGGAGAGCACCGAACCACTATATATTGTTGTGTTTGTGTTGTGCTTGTGTTTACATTTATTCTTGCATCATCTTCTATCTTTACACTAGTTTAAATCATTCAAATAGTTTAAGAAAGCATCCACCGCACTTAATTAAGAAAACGTTTAAAGCACCAAAATTTAGAAGAAACCAATTCACCCCCCCCCCCCCTCTTGGCTTGTCACCTTGGGCAACATCCTGAATTCCATAGCCATGTGGTCTTTTAGTTTTTTTTGGTAGATGACTCTCGCCTCTAGCTGAATTGGATAAAATCAATAGAGAGATGGCATTTGGTTATCAAATTTCGATGGACCATACCTTGATTCCTCAAGCGGATGCTATGTAGATGGGAGAATGCTTGCCTTAGTTAAGCTCCACATGTCTATGGACACCTATGCTTGATCTAATATTTGATAATCATTCAATATGCATATGTTAATGCAAATATATAAGTTTTTGGTTCACACACAAATTTGGGACAAAAAACAGAGACATCATGTGGATGGTGCTCTTTTCCCTCTCCTTTGACCACGGTTCTTTCTCTTGTTATCACTTCCACATTCCGTGTTCCTCTCTGATTTATGCAATTGAGGTGCTAATTTGGGTGGTCGAACATGGGTCAAAGCAAGCATTTTATATAATTCTACTTAAGCTATTGATAGTGGATTAGTTGGGATTGCATGCTCCAATTTGTTTATAGAGTATGCCTTGAATTATATAGACCTGATTGCTTACTTCAATGACAGACATGCTCAATTTCGTTGGATTGGGCCTTAGATTTAGTAATATAATAAGAGTTTCTTGGATGTTTTAATCTATCAAGGGTCAAATTTATTATTTCTCTTTTATCTCAAGGAAAGAAAAGAAAAAGTATTGAAAATTGATGTTATATAGTCTGTATACTTAAATAAATAAAAAATGACCTTTCTATTATTGGAAACACTAACTTTAAAAAAAAAAAAAAACTATAGGTATCTTTAGTTTTGGCCAACATCAAGCAAAACCACCGAAGGGCGCTATTTGCTTGGCACGATGCTTTTATTACTAATATCATTTTAAATGAATTCCCCTTTCATGAGGTGAGTTCAATTCAGTGATTTTTGGTTCCTCATATAAGGTGATCCTTCTTGACTTGGAGAGGGATGCCGATTTGAATGACTGAAGGGTATCAATTACAACATTGACTGACATTAGTAGATTTCATGCCGCTAGATATGATTTTGGTGTTTGATAAGTCACTTCTGTGTAGGAATGACTTTGCAGCATATGACAGTGCCTTGAAGTGAAATTTTTCTCAAAATAAACTAGTATTATTGTTGAATTCAAGATATGTCAGTGTAATTTCTATGTGAAACTATTTTATCCACCCAATTTCTTTTTTTTCCTTCTCATTATTTTGTGGCTGAAGAAATCTCTAATCAACTTAATGATGATGGGAAAAGCGGGTCTTGTTATGATTGCTTTGAACCAAAAAGAGTAACCCTTGACACAATGAGGAGTACTAGTGGATTGGAAGGATGATTTCAGCCATCTCTTCCAATGGGTATGATGTAGACTCATAATTTAAAGTAGCAATTGCAAATCGTCATCGATTTATAAGTGATTGTAGGCTGTTCATGAGTCCAAATTTGGTTATGCTCTTTCCTCCATGTTTTTCCGATTGTATACCTGCTCATTTGCTATCATTGCACCTTTTCCACCAAAATTCAAAATGCCACAAAAAGAAGAGTCTAGTTATGAACACCCTTTTTCAGAAAATACAAGCCTTAGTGTATCACCTTTATGTCCTTGATCTTCGATGTTGTCTAGCTAGATGGTCAACTAATGTGCTATATCTTAATTTCTTCTCTCAAAGTAACATAGCAGTTACCGTAAGTGCTCTCTCAACGATACATACAGAAATGATATTTCGAGCTTTTGTACAACTTATATGAGAATGACAACTTACAAATTCGAAAACAAATTGGCCGTAACTTGTAGTTATTAAATTCGGCGCCTTGGTTTTAGTCTCTTCTCATATTTTAAAATTTACAATTTATTTCCATAGATTTATTGCTTGTTCCATAAAAGTTAAGTAATCATGGTTGTTTAATTGGCCAGGCAATTGGTGATAGTTTAGCTTTACAGCCTATTGTGATTGCTATTGTCTCTTCTTGTGCTCTTCCTATTTTATTGTATTTTAATTTTTTTTATTTATTTCCATGACTTTTTTCTTGCCTTTTCCATCAAAGTTAGGTAATCAGGGTTGTCAAACCGTCAAAGTGACCATAGGGAATAGTTTAGCCGTAGAGCCTAGATGGCTGAATAGGCAGCTTCACTTAGTACAATAGTCAATCTTTCTCTGATCTATGTACTTCATTTATGTCATTAGATTTTTTATTTTGCATTATATTTGACAAAATAGCATTTTAAAACACATTCAGTAGTACAAGAAATATTTTGTATTACTACTCATCAGTAATAAACAACATTTTCAAGACATTCTGATTTGTAAAATTTGGATGCTACCCACAGCATAAATAAGGAAAAGATATAGTAGTACATATTTGTATTGCTTTAGCTTGAATTTATAGATTGTTTGGCTTTCTTGGTCATTTAACTTGTGAAAGATAGAACCCGGGTTTGTGGTTTCAAAATAAAAGAATTTTCCGAATGCATATGTGAAGTGAGATATTGCTTTGTATGCGTACTGATGTAGGACAACTTAGGGGATGACCTACAATAGCATGGTGGGAGGAATTGGCGAATAGCTAATTTGTTGCCTTGCTGTTCTGTTGCAGAAAACAGGGCAGAAGCAAACACTTTAATGGATTGAAGGAAAGAGGGGAGCTTTCTAGGTCCATCCTAGGGTTTAGAGATAGTGTTTGTTGTTAGAAAAAAGTTTCAAGGGGTTTTAGGATTAAAGGAGAAGGTTTGATGTTGACTTGAAATTTAATTCAGGCAATAATACATATATTCACAGGTTTTTGAAGATAGGGAAAGACATGAGAAGTAAAGGAGTTGAGAGATGAAGAGGGAGAGGGGAATAGAAGACACTAGAGGCAGGGCGAGAGAGGGAGGAGAGAAATCACTTTCACAAACTCATACAATACAACCCATGACCACCCTTTCGTTTGCCGATACACTATGCGACTTGGGGATGGAGTAACCTAATAAAAAAGACATGCAAGCCTAATAAAAAAGACATGCAAGGACCCACCGACCACATATATTGAAAAACATGTAACTTGGAACCCAAGTAACGTGTAGGTCAAGTAATTTAAGGGCCAATTTAATCTCATATCCATTTTTTTAATTAAAAGTTAAAAAAATAGAAACTTGATACACGATTAATTTTGGACCATCAAATAATTTTGATGCTCCAAGTAGTTGGATGAGGGTTTAGATCATCATAATGGAAAAATTTGCCGCAGGATCTAGGCCCTTGACTTTATGATTCGTTTCCACTGCATGGATCTCATGCTTGAGATCTTGATGTTGCTTTGACACTTTTGATTCATCTCTGCATCTCCAAGACTCGATGAGGGAAACTAATATAAAATTTTCTTGTGATTGTATCCTCAACTGGTTGTTTCCGGGCCCTTGGATCTTCAGCCACAAAGCTTTTGATCATCTGATTGATGGTATTCTTTCACCAATGCACAAAATCAACAAGAAATAGATCGCTAAGATTCTTAGGATATGCAGGTTTGAAGGTTCGCCATTTGCCATATCTTCGTAAACGTATCTTCTGTGGAGACATTCTTGTTCTATGAATTTTTAATTGCAAGAACTTTTCTCTGGGGTGCTTCATTTCTTAATTTTTCGTACTTGTGATATGGCTGCTGCACAGCTGGAAGAAGCAGTACAGGAAAACAGCAATGCTTGTAAATGGTTGGGAAACAATTAACTATTTGACAGTATGGATGAGGTACTTAACTGAATTATGAGGGAACAATAATTAGATCAAATGGCGAACATTGTGCTCACTTTGTTGTGGAGCATGCTGTTAATGTAGCAGGCAACTGAGTTTTGATCACAAACCAACCCAGTTCTTAATTTAAGCGTCCCACCAAAAGTTCTTGGCGTAAACAATCATTATCAAATTTTACTGAATTAGCTGAGGATTGTTTGAAAATTTAATGCATTTTTTATTTCCTTTCTGGTGATATAACTGTCAGCTAAAGAACTGAATGAATGATTGCACTGTTTCCTCATTTTCTAAAATAGACATGTTCCCTCTGTAACGTTCGAAAAGTGAATTCCTTTTTTTTTTTTTTTTTGTGGCAAGGCTTCGCTTTATTATTCACCAGATCTTGTTTCTCCCATATTGATTTTTGATATTTTGTCTGAGTATGAGATGATTTTGTGCTTTTTTCAGTTGAAGGAATATAAATGCAATAATTTGGACGAATAATTAAATATATTTGATGCTGTTCTCTTAATCCAAAAGCTATGCTAGTAGAAACCATGAGCGTTCTTTTTTGTGTTACAGACTTACAGGCCTCTGTTTTATGTTCAACCATCCGTCTGACGTAACTTATTTTCTATGATGAGTAGATTTCACCTCATCAAGGTCTTTTAAGAGTCCGTGAGTTCACACTAGCTGAGATAGAGCACTTTGTGGGTCCTGAGGACAAATCCCACCCGAAGTTTGTTCATGTTGCCAACCTGGAGCTTTTGATGTTCCCCAGGGAGGAGCAACTAGCAGGGAAATCAGCCAAGTCAATGATCCTTGGTGAAGCTGTTTCAAAGGTTGGTTTCTTTGGCTACCTTATTATCACCTTTGTGCTGATCGTTTCTTCCTTTACCTTTATTTTATTTTGACATCTCTATTCTTCATTTGGTTTAGTTTCATTTAAATATTGTTTTAATTTCTTTTTGTAGGGAATAATCAACAATGAGACACTTGGTTATTTCATAGGACGGGTGTATCTTTTCTTGACTCGTCTGGGAATTGATAAAGATGGATTGCGCTTCAGGCAGCATCTGCCAAATGAGATGGCTCAGTTTGCTGCAGACTGTTGGGATGCGAATGCTCCTATGGTTGGATTGAATGTGTTGGGATTGCTGATAGGTCTGCTTATGATTTACTAGCTCATTTGGTACGTAATCAAGACCTGTTTGCGCCTAAGAATGCCGTGATGAGTTCTGATTGTGACAAATTATAATCTTATGCACCTCTTACAAAACTATTCTTCTTTTAAACACGTGAGAGGACTAGTTAGCAATGCATTGGGTCAGGTTGATTTGTGATTGGATTGAATTTGGGTCGTCATCAAAACTCTCAGCCCATACAACCCACAACGTTTGAAAAGAATAAACCCATACCAACTCATTTATCATGGGACCTGTACCTGACCTGCTATTAGGCTTCACTTCTTAGTTATATATCTTATAACTGAAATGAGATGGGGTCAAGAAGAGGTATCTAGGGTGTGGCATTGAGAGTGAGGAGAGGAAATTAAGGTGTTGAAGAAAATGTGATAAATCTTGAACATGCTGTCTACTCCACTTTCTCTTCAGTATTTTTTGTTTCCTCTCTTAACTATGAACATCCGCAGCTGGGTTTCAAGGGCTTGCTCAACCTCTGTTAACCTGTTGGATCTGAGGCTGAAAACCAAACCTGTTTATTTTGGGCAAGTTGGGGCAGGTGTTGGTTGGTCTTCATCAGAAACTGCCACACCTATGAAGAGTAAATGGAAAACAATTGCGAATAAGAAACCAAACCTTCTGTTATCTAAGACCAATATAATATGGTGCCCTTTTTACACTAGTTTGCAATTTTTCTACTAGTTTGCTTCATATGTAAATGGCCTTCAGATTTGCTTCTTTAGAACATTACACAAGCTCATGGCTTTGTGCTTCTTTTCAAAAGTTGATTGTTATTTTCATGTCTTGTCCAGCTTCATCTTGGCTATTGTTTACTTTTAGTTGCATAGAAACACAATCTTCTTATGTTTTATCATCAATTTGCTCCTAGACAGCTAGAACTTGGTTTGTGGATCGACAGTTTAGTAGATGATTGCATGACATTTAAATATACTGATTGTTGTGATTGTGCTGATGCAATGAAATATACAAGTCTACTTAACTAGAAACACTATACAGAAACAATAGCTTTTAAAGTAAGCTGCTTATAAATTACGATTTTGCTGGTGTTTTCTACAGGCAAGTCTATAGGGAAACGTTATGCCATATCGGATGAGCTTGGTGTCCCCTACGCCATAACTGTCGATTCGACTGCTAGTGTGACCATGCGTCAGAGGGACAGCAAGGAGCAGATCCGTGTAAGCATTGAGGAGGTGGTCTCAGTTGTGAAAAAAGTCACGGTTGGGCAAAGCACATGGGCTGATGTGCTCTGTAGATACCCAACCCACGTCGCTACACATGCTGATGAGTTGTGAAGCGGCTTCTGACGGATGAAGTGATGAAAGCAATTCCTTATCTTGCTGAATTTTCAAACTACTGGAACTTATTAGGCTATTATATTTGTTAAACGGTTGCACACAAAATTGTGGTGATGATCTAAGAGAGTAATATTTTGCTTTAATGTTCTCTGTTTTATCCACAAAAAAAAAAAAAAAAGGAAAAGTGCTGAGGCTGAAATTAAAAACTTCCGATACGAAAATCTCCCAGTTAATAAGCGCAGGCTAGGTCCTCATCTGCAACCAAGAGAAATTTAAAAGCAAAGGATAACTTTATATAAGGCCACAAAGGCTGCATAATAGGCAATGATACACCCAAAACCCTGTAAGGTGATTGTTGTACGTAGCCATATGAATCTAAATTATTTCCTTACATCAAAGTTAAATTGATATCCTGCACAAGCTTTTGACGGCAGCTTCTTATAGCCGGAAGATGTGCGGGTGACATACTCAACTTCAAGGCAATATTGAGGGCAGGCCATGGCTCTGGTGCCGCTTTGCAGCTCGGCGAGCAAGACCATGCCTCTTAGCATCAAACACCAAGCATGTAAAGAAAATAAACTGATTAGTTTCTAGCCGGTCCATGTATAATGATTGACATACCCGCATATGAGATGAGAGTAGTACCAGAAAGTAGGAGAAGCATCATAACTGAGAGTTTGGTGCTGGTCGTCTCTTCTAAGCTTGCTTTCAGACCTGGTAGATGGAGGTCAGGCTGGTATTTATAAGCCTGGTATGAATTTATGTTCTTAGTCCTAACACTAACGGATGATTAATTTGCCATGTCTGAGGCACAAAAAGTTCGACGATTCATCATGGAAATTCAATGGTGGATAGTGATGGCTAAGAGAAAGCATCAAGTTTCCTCGATGAGATGAGTGGTGGATTTTTCCAAATCTAACAATACTGTATATGATGTCCTGATAGATTTTGGTATCATCTTATGTTAGCAATATATCTCCTAACTAAATAAATAAATCTATAAATTCAATTAATAAAAAATCTTAAAGGAAATAATATACATGCATATCATTCGGCATCCAAATAATTCTATTTTAATACAAAATAATTCTATTCTAGCACAAAGTAAATCTATGCATTTAATAAGTTTATATCATAGAATTTCAAATCCTACCAATCTACTAATATTAAATTAAAAATAAAGGTAGAAGAAAGTAGCCTGATTGAAAGCAGGTCGAAGCGCGTAGACGCTGTCCCAAAGAAGTATTTGCCCCCACGTACGGGTCACCCGGCAATTCTTCTCGGAGATACGACGACCCTACAACCTCTTCTTCGGCACGTCTCGGAAGAAGTCAAAACGAACCCGATCGGACTTGCAGATCCAGCAAAGAGCAGTATGAAAAGAATAAAATAAAACTGAATAAAAATGTAAAAATGAAAATCGGAAGTGGCTAAGGGGAAGAAGAATTTCTCCAGAGTTTTTCCACTATTTTTCTATATTTTTTTCGTACTCTAAAGAGATGAAATGGAGGGGTTTATATAGGGATTTAATCGAGGGCAATATGGTCTTTTCGGCGGACGCGTCCGCGCCTTCCGCGGACGCGTCCGCGCAACGTGCGCCAACGGGCGCACGCGTCCCATTTAATGCAAACGAAAACGCCCGTTGGCGTTTTCGTTTTCAAACGAGCACGCGGCCGCGGCCGCGGCCGTTTCCAAAGCGTAACGCCCGCTGGGCGTTACCCTTTTTTTTTTTCTCAAACGCGCACGCGGCCAAATTTCGGGCCGCGTGCGCATTTAAATTTTTTCCAACAATCCCCCACAAAAATTTAAATAATTTTAAAATCAAAATAAAATGCTGGATATCTTATATTATGTAATAGGTGTAGGTACCTTTCGGTTTGAACCTTCACTTAGTGACAATTGATTACATCTGTGGAGCCAAGGTGGTCTTAACCTTGAACCTCGGTCCATGGCTCAGATTAAATCAACAGCACACATAATATAGCCCGATCTGGGTTCTAAGCGGGTTGCGCTATTATGGCCATGCGCAGGTATCTTTCATGTGCTTTTTAGGGAATCGCCCATTTTCCATAATCGCGGCCTCACGACTGCACATATAGGTGAGTCCTAATAAGGATGCTAGCAAGGAAGCTCCTGCCTCTTGGGTCTCGGACTCATTAAGAGTTATACAAACGAACTCATCCTACCGCTTGCTTTTATGAGCACTAGCGCCATAGGGATGAGGACAACATAAAATAGTGCTCCTCTTAGTCACACTTCGGTTTGTTTCTACCCATTGAACCTTTTAAGGTTGGGTTCCCACCGTGGTGATCTATCTTTATGGGCTAAGCCCCATCCCCCTCGACGACTCTAGAACCACTGTTCTAGATAAACCTTTTGTAAGCTGATCAGCCAAATTATTTTCTGATTTTACAAAAATCAAGGCAATAACATTATTTTTCAATTTATATCTCTATGATTTATGACGTACTTTTAAGTGCCTGTTCATTTTTACATTGGTATTTTCTTGGTTGCACTTATCTATTGCAGATTTACAGTCACAATGTAAGGAGACAGGTGGTAAAGGTGACTCATCTACAGGAAGGTCTATAAGTAGATCTCTGAGCCACTCAGCCTCAGTGCTAGTAGTGTCTAAAGCTATCAGTTCAGACTCCATGGTACTCCTAGATATTAAGGTTTGTTTAGTGGATTTCCAAGACACAGCAGCACCTCCTAGGAGAAAGACGTATCCTGTGGTGGATTTAACATCTAAGGTATCGATGATCCAGTTGGCATCATTATAGCCTTCTAGAACAGCATGAAACCCACTAAAGTGCAAACTATAGGACTTGGTACCCTTAAGATACCTAAGAATTCTCTCTAATGCTGTCCAATGATCTCTATTTGGATTAACAGTATATCTACTAAGTCTATTTACAACATATGCTATGTCTGGCCTAGTGTAGTTTGTTAGGAATCCTAGTGAGCCTATGATTTGAGCATATAGGCTTTGAAGGATAGGAGTTCCTAAGTTCTTCTTAAGATGTGTAGAGGGATCAAAGGGAGTAGAGACAGGCTGACAATCCGAATAATTAAATTTATTGAGTATCTTGTCAACATAATGACTTTGGGATAACTCAATTCCATTTGCACTTCTAATTATTTTGGTATTTAAAATTAAGTCAGCTTGTCCCAAGTCTTTCATATCAAACTTATGACTTAAAAATTGTTTTACTTCATCAATTATCTGAAGATCTGTCCCAAAGATCAGTATATCATCTACATAAAGGCACAAGATCACAAATTTGTGTCCAACTCTCTTATGATATACACATTCGTCTGTGCTATTGATTTCAAATCCAAATGTCATTATGGTTTCATCAAATTTCAAGTGCCATTGCTTGGGTGCTTGTTTAAGACCATAAAGAGATCTGACTAGTCTGCAAACTTTATTTTCTTGGCCTGGGGTTTTAAATCCCTCTGGTTGGTCCATATAAATTTCTTCATTTAAGTCTCCATTTAGAAAAGCTGTCTTAACATTCATCTGATGAATCACTAATCTATGAATGGAGGCTAATGCTATAAAGACCCTAATAGTAGTTATCCTAGCTATAGGTGCATAAACATCAAAGAAATCTACCCCAGTCTCTGAGTAAAGCCCTTGGCAACTAATCTAGCCTTAAATTTATCTACAGAGCCATCAGGCTTAAGTTTCTTCTTAAAGATCCATTTGCATCCTATTGTTTTACAACCAGGAGGAAGATCAGTCAATTTCTAAGTATGGTTTTGGATAATTGATTGCATCTCATTGTCCACAGCTTCTCTCCAAAAAGGTGAATCCAAAGATTTCATTGCGTCCTCAAAGGTAGTTGGAGAGTCTTCTATTAGGAAGGTATAAAAATCATCTCCAAATATTTTCTCTACCCTGGATCTTTTACTCCTCCTAGGTTCTGCTTCTACTTCTATTTCTCTTGTCCTTAATTATTCTACTAGAGCTACTAGCTATACCGCTATCTACTCTAGTCTTAAGTGGAAAGGTGTCTTCAAAATATGTTGCATCTCTGGCTTCTATGATAATGTTGTTACTAATATCATTTATTTCTGAACTTATCACCAGAAATCTATTTGCATTACTATTGGCTGCATAACCTATGAATATGGCATCCACTGTTTTAGGGCCTATTTTCTTTCTCTTAAAATCAGGTATTTTTACTTTTGCCACGCACCCCCACACTTTTAAATAGCTAAGATTAGGTTTTCTATGTTTTCAAACTTCATATGGGGTTAGATCATTATTTTTAGAGGGAATCCAAAAAAATTACTCATATTACAGCATGAAGATAACTATTTATAAGCGAGTCTGAAAATAACTTAACTAACTCAATAATACAACTTTATTTTACAACTAAGGTCAATAAGTACAACTGAATTTAACTATACTCAGTTATCAGTTGAATCCAAGTCTAACTGAGTAACTGAATTTAGTTAGTAATTGAGCTTTCTTCTTATCCATCTCAGCTTCAGCTCAGCTCCAGTTCTGCACAGCATCCCATATCAATGTATCAGTCAGCATATCAGTGGAGTATCAGTGGAGCTGCAAGCTTCATCTCAGCATAGTTAAGTTCAGCATATCATCGTTGATATTAGTTGATATGTCACATATGAGTTGAGCTTCAAGAGGAGGTTCCTCTGGTGGTGGTTATGGGTTCCACATAGAGTATTGGGACTGCATGGGATGAGACTGATTGATCCCGGACCTGAGAATGGCTTTGTTGGTCTTATTAGACAGTGTCTAGAAAGAAGATAGGAAGTTTATTTTTATTTATTTATTAAATTGCGTATCAAAATATATTCTATTTCCGTCAACCGAAGTATGTTTGTTTTGTTCGTCAAGATAAAAACTCATCTCAAGCAAAAACCAACTACTAAGCGGGCTCTATTCCCTCAATCATGGTGAGAAAAAAGATTTACAGTATAGCAAGAACCATGCAAGCGAGTAACGATTGGCCAATGGGAGTTCCATCATATAGCTGGGCCACTAAAAGACAAGTAGAAGCCAGTTAAAGACGGGTAGGTAGGATACTAAGAAGCTCGTAGGGTACGTAAATGGGGACAAATCATATGGTATTGTGGTGGTCAACTTTGGGTTGACAAGTGACAATGGCTGAAAGACTCTTGGTGGAGTACCCTCTAATAGAATTGATGCTTCGCGTGGGCACACTTCAATCTAGTGGATTTGTTGACGCTCATTTCAATCTAGTGGATTGGTTGACCCCTTTGGGTCCGGCATCTGGATGATGCACCAAAAAGCCTTTGTTGGTACATCGCTAGTGCCAATGCCTTGGCACGGATCAAGATGCATCATGAAGAGGAGATGGAGTTTAATTTGTTTTGAAATGAGATCCTGCCAGGTATGGGAGGATGGGCAGTGAATCAGCTATTCCTCCCAGGTATGTATGGCTTCAAGTTAGTACTTTCTTATTGTTTCATATGTTGGCCTTTCAATGCCTTATAGTATTTCTATCCCCTATCACCTACAATTCAATCCTGCATATGTTCTACAAAATATTTATTATCTCAGTGTCTTGCCAGCAAGTCAATGTGACACATGGTATTCCATAACAACCTAGGTTTTGGATGATATACAAGCCTATACCGGTGTCGGGCACTTGCTGGTATGGCTTGTCACCACACAATACAATTGAATACAATGCAATACAATACACTGCATCGATGTGGGCATGACATCATACATCTGTGGTCATTTGTTTGGATAAAATCATTCTCTTTCTGTATCAGCTGGATGTCCACTGATATCGGCCCAGATGTATTATGATCAACTTAGACTATTTGGACGTGTTCTTTTCATGGATATTGTCTACTGTACATAATGCCAAGATGATAGTTGATCTTTCTTCTCTACTGTATTAGCCACTATTTAGATATCCTGATTGTTACATAAGAGCTGAGATATCCGGGTGTTGTGGTTCAAATTTGGCCTGAGGATGACCACACCGGTAGAGTCGAGGGAGCCGCCGGTGGTTGGAAGGAGAAGACGGAGGTCACCTCCTGTGCGACGGCCGTGGACCTGCACAAAGCCTCACTGGTGTTTCCGGTGAGGGCCCTCCGACGATCAAGTTAGAATGGGGTAAATTTGATCCAGTCAAAAAGTTCTTTTGAAGTTATCTGACCGAGCTATTTATAGTCCCGGTGGAGAGGCCCAGGTGGCAGAGGCACTGTCGGTCCTCATCATGAAGGGGTGTGGCTCTGAGCCGGATGGCGTGCAGCTCAGGCTGGTTGGTGGCATGTAGTACTGTCTGTTCTTGAGAACGGTAGAGTATTGATAGTCATAGCAGGGTATGGCCAGAGTAGTCAAGGTGTCGTCTGACTATTGAAGGCCGGATATGGAGACGTGGCACGGTAGTGTTGTAATGTACGGTCACGTAGATGGGCGTAGGCGCACACATGGGTGCGGTCGTTGGCGAGGCCGAGCTCGTTGAAAGGTCGCATCATACGTTTGACGAGGTCGGCTTGGCGGGTGCTATGAGTAGCTCGGCTTCTCGGGTTCCGAGGTGTGCTCGGTGGAGCGCCCCGAGCTTGAGGGTCGGGGCGTACTACTGAGGTAGGCGCCCCGAGCTTCGTCGGGGCGGGTCGGCGAATATTAGAGGCACTCCAAACTTGGTCGGGGAGTCGGCGAATACTGAAGTTGGCGGAGCTTTTGGCGGAGTCCCGAAGTCGAGCTAACTCTGGGCCAAAGTGAAGATTCAGCCGATTGACTTTGACGCTTATTGGGTTGAAGATGGGCGGCCTTTTAGTTGTGGGCTGGACGATCCATTTTGCCACTCATCATTTGCCCTCCACTTCCGAGGTCGAGTTGCCCCGTAGCTCGGACGATGGAAGTAGGCAGACTCCTGATCGTCTAGTGCTTCGATCATGTAGGCGAGAAGAGGTGCGTACCGAGCTGGACATGCCTCGGCGCATTTCATGGCTGGAAGCTCGACGTCGGCTTTGGGAGGTTTGAGCTGCTAGATTTTCCTGAGTAAAATCCGCCGTAGAAATTTTTCAGTGTTCCACGTGGGCGTTCCTTTCTGGGGGGTTGCTGGAGTAGGACGAGGAGGATTTCGATCATACTACATACTGCCTCTGTCGCCACGCCTCCCCCAGATGAAATCCCTAATGAGTCGCTCAACTGACCTCAACGAGGCTAAGGGTAGAACAGTGTTGGACACAAGATATATCAGAATAGAGCTAAGTACTGACCGTGTCAATGTGACTCTGCCCATTATGGACAGTGTGTGCATCTGCCACCCCTCAATCTGGCATCTAATGCTGAGCTCAAGAGAAGAGATATCTCCTCTACGTAGTCGTCGTCCAAGTATCGGCACGCCCAGATATGTCAATGTACTCGCCTACTCCCAAGATCTCCAAGATTGCCGCCTTTATCTGAGGTTTGGTCTTCGGACTGAAGAGAATTGTCGATTTGGCCATATTGATCCGTTGGCCAGAAGCAGTGCAGTAGACATGGAGAATCCTCCTAATCGCGTGGGCAGCCTGCCTAGTCGCCCTGGTCAACAACAAGCAATCATCGGCGAATAACAGGTGGGAAATCGGCAGAGCCCCCTGCACTATCTTATAAACCTCCAGGGTCTATAAGCCCACCGTATGTCGAAGAGCTCTGAACAATGCATCTGCACAAATAATAAAGAGCAGGGGGGACAAAGGGCGCCAGTCCTGGCGGAGTTCTATAGATGAATCAAAGAAACGAGAGGGTGTACCATTAACCAGAATGGAGAAGGAAGGACCCGTCACGCAACCCATGACCCAACTAATCCATAACTCATAGAAGCCGAAGCTCTGTAAAGAAATTCGAAAAAACTTCCTAACACATCCTATCAAATGCCCTCTCAATATTCAGTTTGATCTCCATGGATACGCTAAGAAAGGCACTAGGGGACACAGCAAGCACATAAGCTTGGAGTCTAAAGGCACCTGCTATTCCATGGAGGGACCTGGTGTTAACAAAAAGAAAAAAAAAATTGGTGCTGCTAGAGCCAAAATCAGCGAAACAAGAAAAAAAATAAATGACAGAAGGATGTGCACTCGATTTCCTCATCTGCCACAAGGATAGAAAAAAAAACGATGGGCACTGGTCATGTTCACTCTCTCTCTCTCTCTCCACATAAATGCAACATTTTCCTGGCACATGCTCCGAAGCTCAGGGCCAGAAGTACAAGAGAGGGTATGGTCTTTTTTCACTCTCTCTCTCTCCATAAATACTATTCTTTCCTCTTCTTGTTGGTGCCCTTCGTTTTCAACTTTCTAGATGTTTCTGTTATGATGATAAATTTTTTAATAAAATTAGTTTATTTTATCTCCGCCTTCCAAATTTTAAATTTTTTATTGGATGCCGGTTACGTAAGGACGACGGCCTATTAAAATGGGCTGACAGTATAGATGTGGACGGAGCAATTAATGGATCAGGCAACGGGGAGAAACGTTGTTTTGGACGTGTGACAGATGGAAAAGTAATGCCTCCATTTTAATATAATATATAATATTTTAATCTATAATATTTTTATTATTTAAAAGAAATACCATCACTGAAATATTATATTTTACATACTTATTTAGAAAACAATATATTCTTATTAATATATAAATATTTTATATTATTAAATATTTTTAATTAGTTCTTAATAAAATATGATTTTGTTAATATATGATGATATTGTTAAATATTATTAATATTCTAAAAATTTTATTAATAAAAATTTGTTAAAATTTTTATTAATAATATTTTTATCAGGACCCACTATTAGATTGGAGAAGACTCCTGTTGACTGTTTGAATGCTGGGTTGATGTTTCGATCAGTCTATATATCTTGATATACATATATACATACACACGTATGTGTACGTGTATATGTATACGTTATCAGGTCTTTCAGTGCGTCGAGGCTTTTTGCAATGATGGGTGGTGGCCGGGGTGGTGTCCAAGTTTGACGGAGAGGATTCTAGGAGATTTACTGTGTGCTTCTCCAACAAAAGAGAGGTGATGGACTTCCCACCGTCGGAGATCCGGCCGCTGCTGGAGTGGGTCCGTGGACGGTGGATCGTCGCTTGAGACCAAGTAAATGTCTCGCCGCGGAAAAAATGTTTCTATCCTTGGAACGTTTTGTAACCCGTAGTTAGCGAAATGGGACTGGGAACGTATGGTCATGATTATATAATCAGTGATACGGAACAGGGAAACGTATAAATTTTCCACCGTTTGTATGTTGTGATCCATACTTTATCTAGTTGATTGTATTCGGGAAATGTCTAAAATTCCCATCTTTGCTGCGTTATGATGCTTAGTCCATGGACACAAGGAAAAGGCATGGGAAACTACATGAAAATCCGTAAATGTACTGCTGTGATGCTGCTTAGTTGTTTTTCTTCGTGCATTAATCCATATCTTCCTGTAGATTTGTTTAACTTTTGGTTGCATGGGAAACGTATTTTGAGTGCTATATGTTTCCTGTGGTTTTGCTGTAGCATTTGAATTCACTTCCAAGTGCACAACATGCACTAAATTGGGAAGGCAAATCAAATATTTTTCACAATGAGAAACGCTCGATTCGATGTGAAACCCGTTTCACGTTAAGGCTGGAAGTTCGCTTACATATTTTCACCTTGCAGGAAGTGGCTGAGCCACTGTTCAGTGTGGGAGCACAGGTCGAGAGCACAGGTCGAGGTCAGCCGGGAAAGCAAGAACTATGGAGCTGCTTGGCTTGCAGCTACTATTGTTAGTATGATCAGCAAGTCCATATTTTTGGTGGATTGCAAGACCCCGAGAGCTGTCACTGACAGAGAGTTGTCGACGGAGATTGTTGATGCTCAACACATTAGGCCTCCACCTCCCCTTGCATTAGACGATGAGGATTTCAGGTTACATGATGTTGTTGAGGTGCTTTACCATGGCGGGTGGTCGCTAGGAGTTGTTACTCAGATTTCTAATGGGTCAAAGTACATTGTCAAGTTGAAGCATCATGAAGAGGAGATGGAGTTTAATTGTTTTGAAATGAGATCCTGCCAGGTATGGGAGGATGGGCAGTGGATCAGCTATTCCTCCCAGGTATGTATGGCTTCAAGTTAGCACTTTCTTATTGTTTCATATGTTGGCCTTTCAATGCCTTCTAGTATTTCTATCCCCTATCACCTACAATTCAATCCTGCATATATATGTTCTACAAAATATTTATTATCTCAGAGTCTTGCCAGCAAGTCAATGTGACACATGGTATTCCATAACAACCTAGGTTTTGGATGATATATAAGTCTATACCGGTGTCGGGCACTTGCTGATATGGCTTGTCACCACACAATACAATTGAATACAATGCAATAATACAATACACTGCATTGATGTGGGCATGACATCATACATCTGTGGTCTTTTGTTTGGATAAAATCATTCTCTTTCTGTATCAGCTGGATGTCCACTGATATCGGCCAAGATGTTATGATCAACTTAGACTATTTGGACGTGTTCTTTTCATGGATATTGTCTACTATACACAATGCCAAGATGATAGTTGATTTTTCTTTTTTACTGTATTAGCCACTATTTAGATATCCTGATTGTTATATAAGAGCTGAGATATCCGGGTATCTTGGTCTTTTTAAAAACTTTGCATCCTTCCATCTTGATCACCAGAAATTGATTTCTTGTTTTTATTCTGTTTTTAGCTTTCTAGATTTTCAAGTACAATCTTCTTTTCTATAGGTTCAAAAGAGTCGGTATGGCTAATGTGAACTCGTGGTTATCCTATATCTTTGTACCTGCAACAATTGTAATCATCCATTAGAATTAAATTGGAAGCTAGAGTCTTTAGAGAGATTCTTTCTGCTTTTATGTAACTGGAAACAATATAGAGGTATACACCGAAGTTAAAAGAAAATTACATGTTAGCAAATCAATGGAGTGGTTGATGATTTTACTTTTAAGTTTATGGCAGTTCAAGCATGGCGATGAACATTTTAATCCATGGTCATGTATAATAGGATTTCATATTCCTATGGTTGATTCTTTCATGCAGTGATAAACTCGCAAGCTACAGTGGCATTCAATGCACTGTAGGAGCTACAGTGTAGCTACAATAGCTATACATGTGTTTACGGTAGCACAGTGGCCTCTTAATAGCCACTATATATTTTTGGCTGAAATTTGACAGATTGCCAAATCTGGATCGTTCAAAACAAATCAGGCCTCCTAAGATAACATAAACGCCGTAGCCTTAATATCTCAATGACCCTCAATTCGAATTCGCCGCAGCGGCAACAAGAAGAAACAAGAACCTTGCGGTAAGCACAGGAGGTGACCGGATCCCCAGCAACCCCGCCCCCTCCCCTGCGCCTCGTCTCCATTGCTACTTCACCTCATCTCCTGTAGATTTTTACCAGCTCCATTCCCGCCAAAAAAAAAGAGAGAAATCTCATTCCAAATGAAATCCTAACCCTAAACCTAATGGCACGGAGGTCTGGGAGAGGAGGAGAATCTTCGAGCGGTGGGAGGACCGCCGGCGGGGGCTTTGGTGCTGGGGCCAAAGTCGAGGTCCGGAGCGACGATGAGGGCTTTGACGTTTTTTTTTGGGTAAAAACGGCAATTCATATAGTTTTCACATGAGCACAGCCAAACAAGTCAAAAGTAAAAAGATGATATAAGGGAGAAGGGATATCAGCTGCCCTTGTCCAAATAAGCTCACTGGAGTGTCGTGCCACGAAGGAGGCAACTCAATCTGCAGCTCTGTTTGTCTTTCAAAAAATGTGTGCTGCTGGAAGGAGTATCTTTCTGACCATTCTGCAAGTCTCACCAATCAATGGGTGGCCATCTTTATAACAGTCCACTCTCCGTATCCAATCACACCCCCCCCCTCCCCCTCTCTCTCTCTCTCCTCTCTGTTGACGAGATAGAAAGTGGTGCCTTGACATTCCCGATCGATTGTGTGTTTCCCGCACCGCTATCAGATTAAAATCCAATCAAACCCAAGGCCAAGGGGGGCAAACATGAGAACAATTGGTGAGGAATGGTGACTGTGGCTGGCCTTTTGAAGGGCTGGTGGAGTACGCCAGACAGAGTATAGTCTTGTGCAGTTGTGGTTTGTGTTACTTCCACATCACAAAATATCACATCTCTTATCTCCCATCTCACGCAACGGAGGAGATGGGGAAATCTCATGTATGAAAACCCAGTATAAGAGTAGGGAAAAAGAAATATAAAAAGGTCAGCATGGCTAGCATTTTCACACACAGAGCAGTAAGGTTACATAAAATTATAAATTTTAAATTATTAAAATATCTAATGGAAGTAGGCACTTATGAGTGACAATACCTCGAGCGCACGTCACCAGCCTATCTGGGCTGCACGCCATCCGGCTCAGAGCCATATCCCCTCATGATGGGGACTGACAGTACCTCTGTCACTTGGGCCACTCCACCGAGGCTATAAATAGCTCGATCAGGTAATTCCTAAGGGACCTTTTGGCTGGACCAAATTTGCCCACTCTAACTTGATCGTCGAAGGGTCCTCACCGAGAACACCGGTGAGGCTCTGTACAGGTCCGTGGCCGTTGCGCAGGAGGTGGCTTCCGTCTTCCCCTTTTCAACACCGGCGGCTCCCTCGGCTCCACCAGCATGGTCACCCTTGGGCCAGATTTGAACCACAACAGTTACTAATGCAAAAAATGCTTAGATTGTCCGTATGCCTGTACATTAATTAGTTCCTGCTAGTGTAAGTGTGTAACTATTCAATTGAAATTTGTACTCTCAAGTTGAAGTTTGTACTCTGAAGAAAGAACTTATTTATTTATACTTTTGGTGGCATATTTTTGTCCTTATATAAATTTGAAATATTTGTTACTTATTCAGTTATTTGTCATAGGTATACATCGTTAATTTTTTTGTTTTTATTGTATAAAGTAGCATTTTATGCTCATGATTTTATAGTATAATGATCGTAAACTGATGTTGCTTCTTTGCTTTATGCAGGATGGTGGTAATCTATCTTAACTGATGTTCTTGATTGTTTCTGCCGAGTGGGTGATCTTTTAGCTGTTGTCGAATGGATGGAGGAAATTGTGGTTCATTATGCATGTTCTTAGTTATGTAATTCTAAAATTCACTGAACATGATGCTGATGTTGTGATGCATCTTTTTGGATTGTCATATGGGGTAGAATTTTGTTGTGATATTGTAAATTGTAATGCTGTGATGCTAATACTGTGACCGTTTGTTTGGATTATTTGGATTGTCATTTGTCATATGGGGTTGAATTTTGCTTTGAAAAATCCTGTGATGCTAATACTGTAACCAGGTTTGCTTCTCAGGTTTGATTCTTTATGAATAGCAATTGCAACAGTGTTCACTTCTTCAAATGTTTATGTTTTAGATGGAAAGTTGCATCTATTTAAATGTTTTAGATGTAGAAACTTGCAGTCTAAATGTTGGACAAGTTGATTTTGTTTTAATCTCTATGCTCAATGTGAGGCATAATAATATTTCTATCTCTTTCTTATTCCAAAAAGACTCTGTCAGTTTGCCTTCCGAACATCGGTTGATCCAGTTGAAGAAGCTAGATCTGAAAATGCACTTCAATGGCAAGTATCTTGCTTCAATTTTAGTATCCCTACTCAATGGTTCTCCAAATCTGCAAGAGCTTACAGTTGAGGTAAGTTGTCCAGAATAATTTCTTCATTACATTAGTATCATTTTTTTGGTGAAACGTATTATGAACCTGTTTTGAATGTAACAGATAGATAAGTTCCATGTATACACAGAAATCGTTGAGGCAGATTATTGGGATAAACAGATACCTTCGGCTGAAAACTGCTACACTATTCTTCCATTATAGGTTTGTGGAGGATTGCATTGGTTTTCCTAAATTTCTGTTGATGAATGCATGTGCTCTGGAAAAGATGAGCATCAATTACACTCTAGAAAAAAAAGGAAAAACCTTTATTTTCATGCTTCCAGGAGGAATTGTTGAGCTTGCAAAAGGCTTCATCTGATGCTGTATTAGAGTTGACGCTTATTGAATTAAAAATACATAGACCCGGACCAGACCCGACCCGAATGACCCATCAGGGTTGGCATAGATCCGACCCGACCCGATTTTCAACCGGATCAGGTCTGGGTCCAAAATTAGGACCCGAACAAAAAATCAAGTCGGGTCGGGTTCTGGAGCAACTTCAAATGGTACACTCACTGCTGCTTATGATGAAGTTTTATTGGTGCTGTACAGTTAAATGTGATCCCCAATGGTCATCAATAGGTCCGAAGAAGTTACATGGTTTAGATTTAACAATTGTTTCACATAAATGATGTTTAAGATGTGCTATTATGATTCTGCTCTTTCTAGCAGGAAACGTCTACTGAAAGTGATGTAATTGCTTTTAAAACTTCCAGAAACTTGAATGCTTACTTGCATTCCAGGCATTTTCCTTAGATATGAGTGTTTCTTTAAAACATCCACTACGTACACCATACATTCCGCACAGATTCCTGATTCTAGCAACCAAGGAGGTTCAGCTGCGGCCGAAAGGTCCAAGCAGAAACAACAGCGTAGAATTATAAAAAACAGAGAGTGGGTTAAGAGGAGAAGAGGAGCAATACTGACTTGAAAGTTTTTTTTGGCTGGGAACCATACAAAGCCTCGAGGCATTTCATTATCATCAATTAAAAAATTGGAAAATGCCCGAGATTTGATAGGTCATGAGCATCCAAGAGGTTGTAGCGAATATTTGAAAACCATGCCTCTCCCCTATCTTCTGGGCTCAAAATCAATAGAGGAAAAAGCCTTTGTGCATGTTCTCTGTGGAGCATGCTAGTGAACTTTGAGATGTCATGCAACTCGATATTCTTCAGGTAACAGGAATACTTTTGCTTGAGATGATGAAATCATTCATGTAAGCTATGGAAGATAAGTGCAATGTCTTGTGGTTCACACAAGTCAATGGTTGGTGCAATTCCTGGGTATGTCCTCGTCAAAAGATTTAACTTCACCTCCTTTACCAACATAGTGTTTCAGTAGCCAAGGTCCTGGAAAACTAGAAACAGGCAATGCGATGATTACTGTAGATACCCCTTTCTTATATTAACAAAACAGAATCTGGAGCCTAGGAACCATTGACAAATTTTAATCCCAATTCACCATCCAACAATTTGGTAAAATCTTCAGTTGAAGAAGATAGATGGTGTCAGAGAATAAGGTTTACATACAGAATTTTATGCTTCCCCATATCCAAGAGCAGTTACTGGTGATCAAGGCTCATTCATCAGGCCCAAAATCATCATCGGATGCGCCTTCCAGAAATGAGCCAAGAGACTTTTGTAATATGCTGAAAGATTTGTCATCCTGGATCACATTGACATAAAGTTGCATCATTGGAAAGTAGATTGTGGGAAAGTAGAATACATGCATAAACTTTGAAATTACATCACTAGAAAAAAGAATATGAAAACATTTCAAAACGTCTATATGTCCAAAACAGAAAATCAAATATATTGAGCAGATTCTTTCCGAAAATAATATATTAGATTATAAATCTACAGTTGAATCTTTTCCCCTTTTTTTCTCTTTCGAATTGATATATCTTTATACACAAGTTTTATATAGAAACCACATTCGTATATCTGGTATAGCATGCATAAGTGATTGTTAAACACCTAAGCATAATGTATAAAAAAACTGGTATAACAATGCACGACACTCCCACCATTGCAGGGTCTGAGAAGGGTCAAACGTATGCAGCCTTACTCCTACATATAGAAAGACTGTGTTTCGAACCCATAACCTCCAGGTCATAATAGAACCTTACTGTTGCACCATGGCTCACTCTTAGGATGAAAATTATAATACATCAAGATAATGATGACTAATTGGTCACTCCCTACTTAATTAAAGTCTAAACATGTTGAGCTTAAATATGCTTATCAAGATCAGGCAAGCACAAGAAGAAAAGGCAAATTTTGAAACCAACTAGAAGAGGAGACTTGGCTAGCTTCAACAACAAATTAACAACAATGTTGCTAGAAAGTTTTGAATTGAAAGCAATTTATGACCTATAATGGGTATCCAATAATTGAAGGGTAAGTCACATGAGCATCTGAATGAGATACTAACTTGAAATACAAACAATTCCAACCAGTAACTACTAACAAATGTAGAAAATCAAACACATGCAAGTCGAGAATAATAACTAAAAAACTACAACTAGTCATTCAAATCTTTTGAATCCACAAATGCAACACATGATGGAACAAACTGAAAAAAAGATATTCTGATCATAAGGAGCAAAAAAGAACCACAGCCTGGTGGAAAGCTTAAACTTACTATAATCTTAGAAATGAAGAAAGCATTTTTCAAAAATATGTACAATATTAGTTAAGGTTAACTTCTATAGAAAACAATTAGAACCCTAACAACATCAATTATACTTCTTCATGAAGACACTAACTACTTGAACTAACACAGAACAGATTACGTCTATTACTTATCTATCATTTAGGAAGCAAACCGAAAATATGACACTACAGTAGTGTATCTAATATAGTCAGTGGTGCATATTCTTTTACTATTTTCAAGAAAAGGGTGAATGCTATGGCTCCTTCATATTCTCATCGATTTGGTTTTATTAAAATAGAGGATTTTTGTAGGTTCTTGAACCAAGATGAAGCAATCATAGGCAGAGTATCTCTCAATGCCAACAAGAATGGGGATGATCCAGCACTACTCTGGTGGAGCTGACCATTAGAAATTGGTGGTTATAACTGTTTGCTGTGATAATTAAAACAGAGTTTCATTAGCATTCTTCAATGTTTAGTTCTCTATGAATCATTGCAGAAAAATGGTATAAGTAGTTCCCAACCTGAATAGAGGAGCATTAGAACGCTATATATAACTTCAGACATAAATGAATATACTTCTTCAACCATTGACATATCTGTCTGTTACTAACAAGCACCCACAATGAAAATATCCTTGTAAAAAGTTGAACTTCTTTTTATTGTAATAAAATCCAGTGCATGATAAATTAACTCCTTTCTTGTTTCCTAAGTTGCATGCATTGCACTTGCTTGAATAAGATGTAAACACAGCTATACGTTTTTTCAATTAATAAAAGATTTTGTTCAAGTCTTATTACCAAAAAAGAGAGATCTTGTTTAAGCATATTTTTCAAATGATTGAATCAGAGGCATCATCAAAAAGTCCTTGTCAAATCAGTCAACTATCACCCATAATGAGTCTTATGTCCTTTATATTATAAAGAGAAATTGTTTTACTTGGCCAAAATAAAAAAAAACGAGTCGAGGCACAAAAACAACGTAAGTAGCATCTGTTTTTTGACTCCAAAAAATTAAACATCAAATCTTATTCCAAACATCATCTAGTATGGAGTCAACACAAAATGAACTTGGAAAATAGAAGTAATGATAAACTTGATGAAGGTCGCCAAGTAAGGTATAAAGCTAAGTTAACAGAAATGAAAACTCAGGCATCTAAAACTTAATCTCCAATACTTTTTTTGGTATGTCGTCTTGACTCATTTTTGGAAGTAAAACAAGTTTCCTCAGGGAATGTGTTAGAGAAGTTAGACTGTCATACAATGAAAATAAGTTAAATCAATTCAACAATTTGCTGCAGAAAGGGAAAAGATGAATCTTAAGCTATAAAGCACCATGAGAATTCATGTTGAATTTTAAGCTATATAGCAAGGAATCCCACAATGTTGTGAAGTTTTAGCCTTGTCTTATCCCACAAACAGTAGTTAGGCTATTTTCAATACCTTGGGTAAATAGTGATGCTCCTGAATGGTGGGCAAGTCGAACAATTACAATCCAGTTTTGAAGATCCTAAAGTACCAAAAGTTTATAATGAAGTCCTTGTCAAAAATGCAATAATTAAATCAAGTCTGATTATGCTTTCAATGAAGTTGAGTTTTATATATTAAGACAGCTGAAAATAATGCTTTACAAACTTCTACAGAAAAATGAGGTTTATAACTAGGCTTGTGGATGATGGATTTGCAAAGCATGTGGGACAAAAAAGAACGCAGCAGTCATTATAATCCAAGGGCTGAATCTTATATGTAAAAGGACAAGGCTAGCAAGATCATGGTTGAACCTCGTAAGTCAAGAACAATCAAATATCCAAAGGTTTATGTACTCATACATGGGAAAAGAGGATATGTAGCTTCATCTTTGCTTGCATTTATGAGAATCTTTCACCAAATAGAAGCACCAGCATGACATCTTATGAAATGGGGCAACTAAGGAAACATTGAATTAAATTAAACCATCATGAGCTTAAGGCAAATCATCATGCAGCCTTCAGACTTAAAAACTGCACAGATTGACGTCAAATCACCTTGAAAAGTTTGGCATTCCTTCACATATGAATCTTTCCCTAGATAGCCTCCTTGCATAAGATTGACATCAGAGACCTCCATATATGTCTCCATCACATTGGAATTGTCCCGCATTATGGTCTTTCTATTTCTGTTTTATATTGGACTTTAAGTAGCATTTTTGATTCTTATCTTAGGAAGCTTATGGCTCATCTAGTCATAGAAAAGTTTTGGTATTTGACTAGAAATATAATAAGAGTCTTATGTTAGTTATCAAAAGGATTGATTATCTGAAATTTAGAAATTTTGTGCAAGGCCCATAGTACCGGTTTCAGTACCCATAATGGTACCCAATAGGTATCTGTTAGTACTGTCCTGGTTTTGGCACTGACTAAGGATGTACCAAGTATTCATTCGGTTTCCCACCAGTACAGGGTCCTGAAAACCATGATTTGGTTAATTGCATGTTCCTCTCCTTTATTTATGGATAGAAACTTACTAAGATTTATCTATCAGGTTCAGACTCTAAAAAGGGAATAATTTTCTCCTGTAACAACATCTTATACAGGCCTGATAAAGACTCAAACCAACTTTTCTTCCATCTTGAAGAAAGCACTCATCGAGGTTGTATGTGTTCTATAGTTTTCAATAAGAAATTCAGCATTTCTTAAACACAGCACATACACGACCCCAACCCCCTCCAAAAAAAAGAGAAAAAGGAAAAGAAAAGAAAAGATTTACTTAGCATGAAGCTGCTTTCTTCTTGATGTATGGTTGATTCACCAAGTTTCTTACTTTAGTCCCTTACTGCTTGTTTTATCATTCTTTCAATTTCCTTGGTCTGAAATTCAAGTTAATAATGAAACATTACTTGCAAAATAGCAGATGGCATGATACTGTTACATCTCTTTGAGTAAGAAAATAATTTTAACTGGCAATGAGGCATGAATCAGTCACAATGTACCATAGTCGACTTAAATTGCTGTGATGAAAACTGACATGTTAAAGCATCATAATATATCATCCCCATTCATTAGACAAACTATTTGCTCTTCCAAAACTTGTGTTGATACAACATGAAATAAAGAGCTGAATTATTTCTACAAGGAACTGATCAAAGGAGACAAATCTCTTCCAAGAGTGGATTATTTTTCTCATTTATGGTTATAAAATTTATGAATAGTATAAATAGATTATCTTGTTTGGACTGTGTGATTACCTGTTAAACAAAACTGGTTAAGAACTAAATTTCAACCAAAGACAGAAGAATCTGAGTCATGCATCGCAGTAGTAAAAGAAAGAAATAAAGTTACTTATGCCATAATAGATTATATAATCCATACTGTTCAGTCCGTGCTTTCCTGTGTTGATGTCCTCTCTTCTGCTTCTTCCTCGAGCGCTTTCTCTGGCTACTAGGAACCTGTATTGAGCATCATAGGATTGCATAGATGGCCCATCCAGATCATTTATCTGGTTTTGTTCAGCATGATAAGATCCATCAGATGACTCGAACACAATCCTCTTTAATCCTGAAGGTAGAACATCTTGTGAAAGAACTGGCGGTGATGTGCCCCCTCCAATTGGTCCAAAACTTTGTTCGCATGGATATTCTTCTATAGGTTTCTTAGCTTCAAGAAGTGGTTCTGTCTCTGCAGCAGCAGGACGTTGCCCCAAGAGCAATTGCTTATGATTTGCAACACCAGCTAAGTCGTCATTTGCTGGGGCAGCCTGAATTTTTTTTCTTTTCACAGTACTGCCACTAGAGTCATTCCTTGCCTGCTGTCCCGAGGCTGCATTTCCCAGATGTGATAAACCTGAGTCATTGTTCTTTTGTATTGCAGCATACAATTTACCCTTGGATTTTACAATTTCAGACATGATAATCCTTGTATCAGAGTGAGCTGCAAAACATTATGAATGATTAAAGTAACTCTATGACTTCTTAATACATGCTCTAAATTAACCAGGTACAAATCAAGTAAGCACAATAAAGAGAACCTAAGATGGATTGAATAACAGCACGTGCAGCAATCTGTTCTGCTTCCTTCTTGTTTCTTCCTGCAGCACCTGTATAAGTTTTTCCATCAAAAACCAAAGATGATATAAAAGAAGGAAGCAGCACCCCTTCTAATTGAGATGTTGTGTATGCAGGCTTCTCTATATTCATCTTCACTGCATATTCGTGAAGGATAGACTTGCAGAATGTAGTATCCTGAAAAGTGGCAGATAAAGTCAGATATTTTGATATACATAATCTTTCAAAAGGCAAAGTTTATGCTATAAAAAAAAAAATCAGAAACTCAAACATGATGTCATGAATAACACATAAGCAAAGTCATTATCAGTACCATCATTATCAACTATTTCTTCGAGAACATGTCTAGCATTTTTATACACAGACTAGTAAGTGTACATAGAACCATAAATTTTAAATTATTAAAATATCTAATCCACCAGCTTAACAGATTTTAGTTTTCAACTGAAGCATAGTTAGGTGGGATATTGTGATGCTCAAAAAAAATTATGGGTAAAACATTCGTCATGATTAATGACAATACTGATTACAGCAGAGAAAGACAACTCAAAATAGTGGGGGACTTCACATTAGCAAAAGTAAAAATAATTGCATTCAGTTATAACTGAACAAAAGATTATGAAGCTCCAAAGTAAAAGTTTACAGTATTAGGGGCTAATTTCAAGCAGTTCCAGAGCTATATCAATTAGTTTTTAGTATGAAAACAAAGTGGGTAGAATGGCTTATCTCGCCCTTCCAAATGATAAGAAGTTATATTGCTTTACTGAGAAATTAACTTGCAATGCTCTCATTTTTAAGTAAACGCAAAGCTGGAGATGAGATATCATGGCTCATCTCACTTCCACAAGTGAACTTGTGAATGCATACATGTGCACACATTATTATGTAATGGTTGCACCCAACAAGTAACATGAAGTGAAAGTCATGAAGTCCAATTACTTAGTAATATATTTCAAATGCAAACAAATGATACAACATTCTTTGCCCTTTGTTACATGAACAATTGATCTGAAACTTTAGACAACACGTGAGACTGACAAACAAATCATATGACATCTACTGCATTATTTTCTCAAATGATCAACTGACCTGAAAATAAAGCATTGTGGTTATGATTTATATTCCATGATCTTGATGCTTTTTGTTGGGTAATCTTAAATTCACCTAAACCTTATTTTGTTTTATAAGCAACATACTGAATTCACAAACAAACGCATGACTTAGCAAAACAATCACAAAGAAGGAACATCAAATTTCTTAATCTTCTTAGGGTATGACTATATAATTAAAGAATACAAGGCAGCCTTAAATCTCTCGATAAGATATATTCGGATATGACATCCATTGCATCATTTTTTTTTTTCAATGATCAACTGATCTGCAAATGTCCTATAAAGCATTGTGGTTATGATTTATATTCCATGATTTTCATGCTTTCCATTGGGTAATCTTAAATTTACCTACATGGAACATATGTGCCTGCCTAACCCTTGTTTTGCTTTATGAGCAACATCCTGAATTCACAAACAAATGCACGACTTAGCAAAACAATAACAAAGAAGGAACAAAAGATTTCTTAATCTTCTTAGTGGATGACAATATAATTAACGAATAAAAAGTAGGCTTAGATGTCTCAATATAATATCGTAGCAGTTCTTTTTGTGTTAGCTCTCTTGTTTTATGTACAAGTATCAAAACAAATTAAGAAACAAATAACTCAAATTGCAAGACCAGTGGCATCAATTTTTGGAGTATGGACATACACACACTACACAACATTTGGAAGTGTAAAAATGTTGCAATGACAAATTTAAATGAAACAATAATTAGATAGATTCAACATACTGCATGAATTAGGGGAATTCCTTCATCCTTTATCTTCCTAGATATGCCTTCAAGAGCAAGTTTTGCCACGTCTTGCTCTGCTTCTTTTCGACGAGGAAATGTCCGAGATGACATGAATGTCACTCCATCTATCAGAACAGTAGATCTAAATTGTGATGCATATGGATGCCCTTCATTAACAGTTTGATATATTGGCAAAGGTATGGATGACCTTTGAGCATATTCTTGTAAGCGGTTTTTATGCATGAATTGCTCTGTCAATACATGAAGAGCAAAATTGAATTAATCAAAAAAAGAAACATCCATTCAGTTAACTGAAGATCACCTGACTTTCTATATAACAAAGAAAATCCATAACATTTAAATGAAACTAAAATTAGTACAACATGTATTTCTTTTTCATTTATAAAGAATCAAATTCAAATTCCATCACTCAAAAGAAAAAGAACCAAAAAAATAATCTGATCATACGAAGAAAAAAGATAACCAAGAAAAACTGCAAGTATATTAGCCAAATCCTGCCCTACTCAAATATATACTATTCCAGCAGTTTACCTCCAGCAACATCAATCCATGATCAACCCTTAGAAAAATCCATCTCAATTAGGCCATGTCCGCTAGGCATTATTTGAGAAAACCCATTACAATCTAAAACTGAAGTAGATTTAAAAAATATTTGCAAGTTATTTAGAAAATTAACCAGACAAACCCACAAATTAACAAAACTTCTTTCATGCAAGAATTGCAAAATGAGAAAGCTGAGAAAATAAACTAATAATATTCTGTAGCATTAATGTTGCTAATAAAAATAGGAGCAAAAGTTACTATCCTGCTATCTTGTAGAAATGGTCACAGTTATTAACTTAAATCAGTAACTAACTACTTGCTGATAATCATGTAATACAATGCTTTGAACAACAAAAGGGTGAAAGTAATACATAACACCCAATATCAGTATAACAAAACCTAGGTGATCCCCCACATACTCTATCAGCAAAGCACTTAACAAGAGGAGGTTAGGCTAGTCAATGTAGACTGGTTAGATTTGCCTTTTAGAATCAAATTTTTCATCACATATACAACTTCTGCTAAACTAAATTAAACATCCCACAGGACTCTTGTAACTCTCTCATAGTACACTTACTTCTGAAAATTTCTTAGTTAACTAATTAGCTTAATTTATATAGTCATAGCACTAACAACAATAGGTGATCCACAGACAATTTAATTTTCAAAGTTTAAGCGACCAGTAATACAACTGCATACTTCCTATAATCCATAGCCTCGCTTCTCAAGAGAACACAGCCTTGCCGGAGAGGACATAAGCATCAACCCCCTTCCCCCTTTTTTCTAGTTTTAATCTATTTTTCCTTTTATCATTGATAGGAAACAAAAAAAAAGAAATTAGATGTTGTGATTATTCTAAATTATCAGTGGATATATAGGCTGCTAATTTGTTCATGGTACAATATTTTTTTATTTTTTGTATGAGTCCTTTATGATCTCTATCCCTTAACACTAAAAAACTAACACCGTTGCTAATCCAAGTAGGAAGGGCGTTAAAGGAATAGGAGGCCAGGTTTTTATCATAGGATAATTACAAGATCACGATTCTTAATGGGGATAGATGACTACGCCACACTGTAATGGGAAAAAAAAATTATGGTGACTAATTGAAAGATTTAAAAATTTAGGATCAAAATATTTCTAATTCAAATTTGAAGGGTATGATGTAATTTTCTATTTAAAATAATATATATTATGTATGTGTTCTGTGTGCTCATCCTAAGATAATTATAAGGAGAGGTAATAAAAAAGAGATAATTTTAGGACAAAAGATAGAAAATAAAAGTATTAACTAATGTGAAGCACCCATTAGACCATATATCATTCAATTAGTCAAGCATATACTGTCCGAGATGCTCCAAAGAAATCTCGCACTACCCTGATCAGAATGTACATGGTTGTCCCACTAGAAAAACTATTATCAAATGATAAATTGCTCAATGAAGGGGAAAACTACAATAAAAATACTAATAATGAAAAACACAATTACCGATCACTAGAATTCTTCATGGTTGAATAAATTAAAAGTAAAGAAAAAACTCATGACGCCCCAATATAGTGTTGTTGTTAAAGCCTATTTCAATATTAGAACAAGGGACATGATTAAAGAGATGTGCTATCTTGGCAAGAGATTCTAATATACTGCTCAAATTATAAGAGTAAACTCTATCACAAACTCACTTCAACAATAACTTTTAATTGGTAAAATTCAATAAAAATCAGGATAAAAAATCTCAAAGTACCCTGACCAAAATGTACATGATGGTCCAATTAGAATAACTAGAATCAAACGATGAACTTCTCAATGAGAGAAAAAAAAGAAAAAGAAAAAGAAAGCCTACAAATAAAACACTAATAACATTAAATAGTCATGCAATTACCAATCGCTAGAATTTGTTATGATTGAATGAATTAAGGGTAAAGAAAACTCATGTGACCTCAAAATAGTATTGTTGTTAAAGCTCATTTGAATATTAGAATGAGAGATACGATTACCAAATGCTCATTTGTTTTTTTGGAATTTTGTTTTTCCAATGGGCGAGAGGTGATGGGGTTGGGGGTGGTAGAATGTCATAAAATCTTGAATGGTATTCATAAATTTAGGATGGTCGCCTGCATCTCCTACCAAGCTCCATCTACAACTATTTATATGACTCGAAAAATATTTTATAATTTTTTTACTAGTTTAGATTAATTAGTTTCTAAACTACGAAGAACTTAATAGTTTCATTGTCAGCATTATAGCTTTGAAGCCGTCCTCCAAAACCCCCCTTTTTTAAAAAAAATAACATCTGCTGCAGCCTGGCAATTAGGAGGTATTTAAGAATGCTTATCCATATTGCATTAATAGAGGAAACAGCCTGGCTACCGGACAACTGCAGATCCAAGCAAATAGATTTTCTAAAGAGGGAATTTCCTGTAGAGTTTCAATAGGGAGGCCGAGGCCAACAAGCATTGATCCATCTTTATACCAGAAATGTGGTTTAACATTTCCCTTTTGTTTAAATGGAGTTATGTATTAAAGATTACATTGGAAATACTAAAATTTGATAGGGCCCATCCAATGTTTTAGGCCAAGAAGCAGATTAATACAATTGCAGACTTTTCTTGATATTCCTCAGCTTGAAGTTTGTCAGCTAATGCAATGGAAATGGAACTCAGCATGAGTCTCAGGCATTGTTGCTTTCAAACCTGAACTGGGCACGACTGGGTCCAGTCCACAATCATGGGCTTACCTGATCGAGGCTGAGAACCATATACTGACTGGTTCCACATCTTAACCATGAAAACTTAAAAATTACTTGTGCAATCAGCGATTCAGAAGAGGGATGTTGCTTCTTCATAGACTATCAGAACAGAAAATATACAGATAAATGAGAGTAATTAACAAATTAAAAATCTCTGATGAAAAAAAAAGTAGGAATAATAAAATTAACCTACTGAATGAAAGAAACCTTTTTTCCCTTCAAAAATACAAATACCACCAGGCGCTCATGACAAGTCATATTAATCTTCCAGCAACAATGCGAACATATGGTATAGTTGAGAAAACTACAAACATGTAAATTTCAATATTATTATTCAAACATACCCTGCATATTCGCAAGTAGTGGGGGGTCCTTGTACCCCGTTGCTTCATCATGATGACTATGTGCTCGAGTTTCAAAAGATGCATCACAAGACGACCTTGATTTGATTGCTCAATTTCTTTCTTCCCATGTTCTTCTTCAGCAACTTGCTCAGGCAAATCTTCTGCTTGTTCCGATTCTATGCCTGCAAGTTGATGAGCAGTTTTAAGCTACAGGGAGCATAATGCATTAAACTTAAAATGGCAGCATCTGCAAACTATAGAGGCATGCATGTGAATGATACTTTTCTTTGCAGGCCTGCCTCTCTTCCTTGTCTTTAACTCCTCCTGTGAATATTGTTTCATGCTCTGGGAACAAGGAGAAAAAATAGTCAATTGGAAAATTGAATCATGAAGTCCAAACATAATTATTATCAAACTAACTACAATAGCAAGGTCTCACAAATAATTAGGAGGCACTGAAAAATACTTTTCTATTCTTGACCTGAAATTTTGAAAAAAAGAGGCCAACAAATAATTAGGAGGCACTGAAAAATTTCGACACACATTCCTAAGCAGAAGGGTCGAACAAAGATGCAAATATCACTGCATGAAAGGATCAACCACAGGAATATGAAATCCTATTATACATGACCATGGATTAAAATGTTCATTGCCATGCTTGAACAACCATAAACTTAAAAGTAAAATCATCAACCACTCCATTGAATTGCTAACATGTAATTTTCTTTTAACTTTGGTGTATACCTCTATATTGTTTCCAGTTACATAAAAGCAAAAAGAATCTCTCTAAAGACTCTAACTTCCAATTTAATTCTAACGACTGATTACAATTATTGCACGTACAAAGATATAGGATAACCAGGAGTTCACATTAGCCATACCGACTCTTTTGAACCCATAGAAAAGCAAATTGTACTTGAAAATCTTGAAAGCTAAAAAATAGAATAAAAACAAGAAATCAATTTATGGTGATCAAGATGGAAGGATGCAGAGTTTTTAAGAAGACTAAGATACCCAGATATCTCAGCTCTTATGTAACAATCAGGATATCTAAATAGTGTCTAATACAGTAAAAAAGAAAGACCAACTATCATCTTGGCATTGTGTACAGTAGACAATATCCATGAAAAGAACATGTCCAAATAGTCTAAGTTGATCATAACATCTTGGCCGATATCAGTGGACATCCAGCTGATACAGAAAGAGAATGATTTTATCCAAACAAAAGACCACAGATGTATGATGTCATGCCCACATCAATGCAGTGTATTGTATTGCATTGTATTCAATTGTATTGTGTGGTGACAAGCCATATCAGCAAGTGCCCGACACTGGTATAGACTTATATATCATCCAAAACCTAGGTTGTTATGGAATACCATGTGTCACATTGACTTGCTGGCAAGACTCTGAGATAATAAATATTTTGTAGAACATATGCAGGATTGAATTGTAGGTGATAGGGGATAGAAATACTACAAGGCATTGAAAGGCCAACATATGAAACAATAAGAAAGTGCTAACTTGAAGCCATTCATACCTGGGAGGAATAGCTGATCCACTGCCCATCCTCCCATACCTGGCAGGATCTCATTTCAAAACAATTAAACTCCATCTCCTCTTCATGATGCTTCAACTTGACAATGTACTTTGACCCATTAGAAATCTGAGTAACAACTCCTAGCGACCACCCGCCATGGTAAAGCACCTCAACAACATCATGTAACCTGAAATCCTCATCGTCTAATGCAAGGGGAGGTGGAGGCCTAATGTGTTGAGCATCAACAATCTCCGTCGACAACTCTCTGTCAGTGACAGCTCTCGGGGTCTTGCAATCCACCAAAAATATGGACTTGCTGATCATACTAACAATAGTAGCTGCAAGCCAAGCAGCTCCATAGTTCTTGCTTTCCCGGCTGACCTCGACCTGTGCTCCCACACTGAACAGTGGCTCAGCCACTTCCTGCAAGGTGAAAATATGTGAGCGAACTTCCAGCCTTAACGTGAAATGGGTTTCACATCGAATCGAGCGTTTCCCATTGTGAAAAATATTTGATTTGCCTTCCCAATTGAGTGCACGTTGTGCAGTTGGAAGTGAATTCAAATGTACAGCAAAACCACAGGAAACAAAACCATTGGAAGTGATTTGCCTTCCCTTCTGTCCATGGACTTTACGGTCCTCAACCAGCAGCCATCGGCCTTGATCAACATCACGACCATCGATTTGCCACGATCGGGAGGTTCAATGGGAGATTAGTGGAGGAAAAAAATAAAAAAAAGGAATGGAGAAGCTGGAGGCGGATCGATTTTGGTGCTTCACCGGAAGCCGGTGCCGCCGGCTGATGAGCCTCGGTATCTCCTTAGGAAGAGCCACCGGAGGAGAAGAGGGAAGCCGTCCAGTGTGATAGTTCGGGAAATCACGACGTCGGCTGCCGCAATGGATCTTCCCCTCTGATGGATCTTCATCAGAGGGGAAGGACGACGACGGGAGATGCCGGGGGGGGAGAGGGATTCAGGCCAAGGCCTTCTTTAGGCCGGGGCCTTAGGCGACCGCCTCAGTCGCCTAAGGGTTGAGCCGGCCCTGTGCTGTGCTCACTATTTTATCATCGGCAAGAGATTATCGTGATTATTGCAGAGGTGTAGGATTTCTCTTACCTTGAAGGCTCCGTAAGGCCCCCGCCGCTGCCGCAGCCTGGAACCCGCCCCTGCCTCCATCGATAGCTCCTCCTACAGTTCGATGTTTAGCTCTTTCTTCCGGAGAAGCGATCGAGATCGAGATCGAGATCGAGAGAGAGAGAGAGAGAGAGGGAGGGAGCGAGAGAGGGAAGAAGGATTCTCTTACCTTGAAGGCTCCGTGAGGCCTCTGCCGCTGCCGCCGACTGGAACTCGCCCCTGCCTCCATCGATCGCTCCTCCTACAGTTGGATGTTTCGCTCTTCTTTCTTCCGGAGAAGCGATCGAGATCGAGATCGAGATCGAGAGAGAGAGAGAGAGAGAGAGAGAGAGAGGGAGGGAGGGAAGGAGAAGGAATGAAAGGCGTGACCCTCGCTCTTATATACCTGCAGATACGGTAATCCGCCGGACCAACTTTATCAGTCTTCCTTCGTTCCCGTTGAAGATTTGAACCTCGTTGCAATTTGAACCTGGTTCAGACTCTCGTGTGAACTGCAGTCGAACCCAACTGAAAGCAATTGACTTCCAACAGCTTGTACCCAACTGAAAGCATGGACCATTTGGAAATATAGTAAGCAACAAAATGCATTTGCATGAAAATGATATGTTCATAACCAACAAAATGCATCACAAAATGTTGGGGGAAAAACCAAAGTCGTCCCGGAACAAAGGCCCCGACCAGAGGGAGCCCCGACCAGAAGGCGCCCGACCAGAAGGCGCCCGACCAGGGAGCCCCGACCAGAAGGCGCCCGACCAGGGAGCCCCGACCAGAAGGCGCCGACCAGAAGGTGCCCGACCAGGGAGCACCGACCAGGGAGCCCCGACCAGGGAGCGCCGACCAGGGAGCCCCGACCAGGAAGCGCCCGACCAGGAGGCGCCGACCAGAAAGCGCCGACCTAACGACACGAGCCAAAGGCGCCCAGCTGGGCAACTGGCTCGGCTCGGCACCCGACCAGGTGCCGAACTCCGAAATGCCTTGTCCAAATATTCGACCCTGGCCTAAGCTCCTTAAAAGGAGTCTGACTCTAGATACTCAATCTCACCGTATCCCGCTACTGTCGTCAAACCATTAATGCGCATGGCCTCTGCAGGCCTCCGGCGCACTCAACCATTACATGAGCATGGTTCATAATGATCTCCGGTTCACTCAGCCATCAAAGTGTATGGCTTCTGTCATCTACGGACATCGAGGGAATATTTGGACCGCTTCACTGCTGCAACCTGGGAGGTCCGCGAGCTGGACCAGTCAATAGCCATGTCGGCACTTAAGACTGGAGCCCGGTCTTACAGGTTTCTCTTCTCCATTGAGAAGAATTTTCCAACCGACCTCACTGAGATGTTAGTCCGGGCGCGGAAGTACGCGAAAGCCGAGGAAGCCGTTGCTTCTAGACGGAGCGGAGCTGAGCAGACCTCCAAAAAGCAGAAAAGGGGTCGTGAGGAGCGTGGCCATCTCAGAAGCCCGTCTCCGCACCGAGCCAACTTTATCAGTCTTCCTTCGTTCCCGTTGAAGATTTGAACCTCGTTGCAATTTGAACCTGGTTCAGACTCTGGTCTGCAACCAAAGCTGCAATTTGAACCTGGTTCAGACTCTGGTGTGAACTGCAGTCGAAACCAACTGAAAGCAATTGACTTCCAACAGCTTGTACCCAACTGAAAGCATGGACCATTTGGAAATATAGTAAGCAACACAATGCATTTGCATGAAAATGATATGTTCATAACCAACAAAAAGCATCACAAAATAAGGTTTAGGTGAATTTAAGGGAAAGCAAATAGGTGCACCTAATCCTCTTTGGAATAGGACTAGACCACCTTGCATTAGACCCCAAGCCCCACTTGATTGGATCAAGTAGGGCATGCGTGATGAGGAGAACCCCCTCCCTTGGCCGAAATCAAAGAGAAGAGAAGAGGGGCGTGCGCCCCTCTTCTTGGCTCCAAAAGGAAAAACATAAAGCTCCTAAAATGTAGGAGCTTCATGTGTCTTTATAAGGAGCTAAAGGAACAAACCCTAGAGTAATTCTTTCCCTCCCCTTTTCAGCCGTGAGCCATCTTTTCTCTTGGGGTTTTCAGCCGCCATCAGCAAAGAAAAAAGAAGAGGAGGCGTGCACCTCCTCTTGATCTTCTTCCTAAGGTCCCAACGCATGCAAAAGGGAAAAGGCTGCTAGGGGTTCTCGTTCTTCTTCTTTTCTGCATCCTTCTTCTTCCTCCTTCCTCTAGAATTCAAGAGTTGATTGAAAGGGAGGAAATCAGCCATCCAAAGTTGTCTCTGCAAGGGAGCTAGCACCCCGGGAAGACAAGGAAGCTTTGATCGGATATCTACTTCGTGTGGATACCCGTAGAGGCCGGACGCGTGTGCGGCTTCAAGCGATCCTTCTTCCAAAACCACGATCATTAGTTTGCGGTGATCATCTACCCGCACAAGGTGAAGATCTAATCTTCCTAATGGTTTGAAAGGTTTTTAATCCTAATCTATCTACGAACGATTTTTGAACAACGTTCATGAAATGAACGTCGATCCCGCGCATGCTACTTCCGCTGCATCTGAATTTTTTTTTTAATTTTCTGCGGCATGGGCGGGTTCCCAACATTAACTAGGGTTCCTCTCTTTTCTTTTTCTTTTTTTTTCTTTTTCTCTTTTTTTTCCTTGAATTCGACCACCAGCTGATGGAGGTCCTTTTAATGTTGCTATCCCCTCTAACTTCATGCCAACCATCCCATATTTGGGGAGGATTTTGTGGGGTTTTGAATTTTGAATTCAAAATTCAAGTTCATGCGCCATTACATGATGAAGCTTGATCTAATCTAAACCATTCATCATGTTGCCACTTTCCTCTTTCAATTTCGAAATTTCCATGCCCCCAATCATATTAGAGGGTCACGTGGTGATTTTGTAGTGATTAAATTCGAAATTCAACCATATTAGAGGGGAGATAAAGATAAGGATGACATATGTCATGAAGAGAGAGAATTTGATCTTATCCAATTCTTTTCATGAATTTATCTCTCCATGTCACCCCATCTGATGATGAAAGAGGTCCCTGATGTTGCCAAGTGTCCCATGGCACCATTAAATAAATTAAATTAATTTTTAATCATATTAAAAATTAATTTACGGCACCATGCATGGATATGTGACAAGTGGATTTCAAGATCCGAACAGTTTCAGATCAAACCCATTTAATTTAATTAAATCCTAACAATTAGAATGATCCAATTACCATGGGTTGAACCTAATCCAATTAGGTCAATCCCTAATTAAGCACAAGTTAATCTAATTTAATTTTGTCAACCTAAGTCCTCTTGATTCATACCTAATCCAATCAGGTCAAAAACCCTGATTGAGCCCAGAATTGAATCTAATTCAATTTGGCTCATCCTTAGTCTAATTACTCAATCCAATTGAGTTCATTAGCAATCTAATTACTAATTAATCCTTCGATAATTACTTTAATTATTTTATAAGATAATTTGCCAATCGAATTGACCAAATTATTCCTGAATGATTCTTAATCATTCATCAGCCTTCTTGATCAATCAGGAATCTTCTATGCGTGTGACCTCATAGGTTCGAACCTAAGATGGTAGTATAGGAACGACTTCCTACACTAATCAATGTGACCATCTAGCAATGGTACCGGACGTCCGGATAGGTCGAATATATGCGAAGCAAATATTCTGGAACCCTGAACTATGGTTACTGTATAATTCAATCCCTTTGACTCCTAATGCCAGGATGACTTAGAGCTCACTGTCAACCCTATAATTACTACATCCATTATGTGATTAACTTTAGATATCCCGTGACTCCTCACTGGGATTACCCTGACTAAGGTTTTGCTAAATTAATCACAAGACATTATCTCCTGTTTACAGGAGGGGTCAATTCCATCTCGACTCACAACTGACTACGCAAGTACTTGATTGCACCCAGTGACCTTCCGTCACTGAATTAGAAATTCAGGTAGTCTGGTACCAAAGTACAATGAGTTGCTTGCTAGTCACAGGTTGCGGTCTCAGGTCAGAGGGCCAAACTTATACCCATATCCACTCGGAACATCTCTTGACAGTAGAGCGTTCCGGAAATGGTCACGTTCAGTGAAATGTACTCCTACACTTCACCTGTGTGGCATATCAGTGTCTCCACACTCCTTGGTTAAGAGGACAACCAACGTATATGTCACACAACGACCTAATCTCGATAATATTGTTGTCCTTGTAACAACATATCATTTGGTTGCGAACTAGTTTAAGGACTCGAAGATAAATCCTCCTTTATTATTAATAAGTCCTAAGAACTTCATCATATAAGAGTTCATTTGAAGCTGTAAAATGATGAATAATGCCAAAAAATACTTTATTGATTTGTCAATTCATTTACAAAATTCAATCATCAACATGCTGACAATTGACATTTAGGATACAATTCCCAACACTTGAACCTATGTTTTGGTTTACCCTCATTCACGACATTGCGTTGTGTACGGGGTATTCTGGATATGGTAGATTTTGTACGAAGGTTGTGAGTAGGTCAACAAGGAATCAGTCACTTCTAGTAAGAGAAGGTAACATCCTACTTACTCTAATCTTATGATGATTCAAGAAGCCTTTGATCAAAGTAAAATAAAAATTAGAAAGAGTTTCTAATATTTCATTGTTTGAATTATCATATAAAAGATTGAGAGAGAAATGAATAAGTGATTGAGTTTGATATTGATCCATACTCATGCACTTATTCAGGATGTAGTATGACTGAGGGATTGAATTGCACGGTAACTTGCCACTAAAGGGTATGTTTGGATTTGTCCAATACATTCCTCATCTTCCGAGTAGACATGATACGTTGCTAGACGTCAATCTTGTCTTGTGGGTTGATCGGATCAAAGAGTTTGATTAGATCAAAGCATCAGAAAGGTTCTAATTGCTAAGTTAGGTTCAAAACTGAATTGGACCTAAATTGGATTAGAGGTGTTCTAATCAAGATAGGTCAACCTACACCTGCACCTACTGTTGGCTAAGATAAGGAACCCAATGGGTTATACACAAGAAAATTGATCAAGGGTCTAATTGGATTAGATCATGTTTGCAAGATGAACATGCTAGCACGTATTGCAAACCCTAGCTCCTGATTCAAATTAAATTTGAATCTGATTCTTAGATTAGGTTGATCTAATATGATTAGATCATGACCTAATATGAGTTAGCCAAGAGTTGGAACCCATTTGGCTTTAATTAGACCTGATTTGATTAGGTTTAATATTTCCTTTAAGTTGGTTAAACCCAATTGGATTGGGTTTGATAGGGCCTTCACTTTTGGACCATTGGATCGCTCCCTGGATGAAGGATCTAGTCCACTGGTTGGCGCCTTCATCTGGACCATTGGATGGCTTCCTAGATGAAAGATCTAGTCCACTAGTTGGCGCATTATTCTGGACCATTGGATGGCTCCCTGGATGAATAATCTGGACCATTGGTCAGTGCCTGAATTTGGACCACTGGATGGCTCCCTAGATGAAAGATCTGGACCATTGCTCAGCGCCTGAATCTGGACCATTGGTGATGGCATCTTGCTTCTGGACCATTGGATGACACCCTGGATGATGATGCCTTGATCTGGACCATTAGATGGCGCCTAGATCTGGACCATTGGCTTTGGTTCCCTGCATTTGGGCCCTTGGATCATCAGGATTTAAGAGAAAGACGTGAGAAAGAAGCGTATAATTAGATACGACTTTTTCTAAAGCTTGAAATACCCTTCTCCTTAGCGCCCCATCATGATGGGATGCCCCTCTTGGCACACGCCTCATCATGATGAGGCGTGTGGATGGGATGCATCCCTTTGTGATGCATCCCTCCATCTCTTATAAATAAGGAGGCGCCCCGGGGTTCTAAATATCATCCGAGAAAAAGCCTCTCCTTCTCTCTCCCTTATCCCTTCTTTCTTACAAGCCTCTCTCTTTTGTCCTAACCCAAGACAAGAGGGTCCTCTTTAGGACAAAAAGGCTAGTGAATGTTTTAGAGGTAGAAAGGAAGAAGGAAGTGAAGGAAAATCAGCCAATTAAATCCTTTGGAAGGATTGAACAACTAGAATCAAGTTTTAGTGGAGCTAGAGTCTTGAACCCATTCCTTTGTGGATCAACATTGGAGGGTGAACATTTGGGCACCTTAGGACATCTTCAGACATATTGGATATAGCGTGACAGGTATTCTTTTATACCAAGATTATATTTTCTATATTATTTGGTTATACTATTAAGGTGATCTTGGCTTATTAGGATTTCATATAATGGGTTTTATAAGAAAATTTTTATAATCTCGTATCTTCCGCTGCGCCCTAGGACACTGGGAAACCCAACAAGCAGAGCTGCAGGCTGCTTGGGAGGGCGTTTTGTATGCGAGACGAGTGCTGGGGGCCAACAGACTTGTTCTCGAGGGTGACTGTTCTACAGTGATTGACTGGATACGAGGTGTGGACACGTATGGGGATGGTCACCCTCTGATACGGGACACTCGTAGTTTGGTGCGGGAGCTGATCTCTTGTCAGATTGCCCATGTTTACCGAGAGGCGAACAGTGCAGCAACTGGATCGCCTCTTATGTTGCCCGGCACACTGAAGAGGTCTTCTGGTCTAGTTTAGATGGCGTTCCACACGCTTTATTTTGTTTACTTTTCTTTGATATGTCTGGTTGTATTCACGTTAGAGGTATATGAATGAAATACCGTTTTGACAAAAAAAAAACACGTTTCCAACTAAAATAGGGGTTACTCGGGAAACTGAATTAAAAAATACTTTTAAGCAATGCATTTTTAAACTACCAAATCAGTATCTCCTCGTGAGGCCAGCACCTTGGTACCACTACTAATAGAAATTAAAAATGAAAAACTTTATTTGGATTTTGTCCACATGAATATTCTTCATGCAGAACTCTCCATGTTCAAGTTTCTTTCTTTAATTAAGAGTCTTGTAAATCTCTTATTTTTTGATTAAAAGAAATCTACTATCTATTAATATTTCAGTGTGACAGAAGGAAAATTTTCTAGCCCCTCTTTCTGGACAATGAGCTGAGAGATTTTAGTATTCTATTAATATGTTTAAGATACATCCTTATTTCCTACATTAAATATATAAATAAATTTTATAATTTTATATAGATGTTTTTCATTTCTTGAATTGTACAATTTTTTATCAATCATTTCTAGCTCTCGTTTCTCATAATGTTTCCCGCACTAATTTTTCAACCTGGTAACCGTGAGAAGCAGTACCACTTAGCATAGCATTATTATCATTATTTCTATTACTCTATATAAATTATAATTTAGGAATTATAATTTTTTATGTTCATATTTTAGCTTGGCTAAGATTTTTAAGATATGGCATAGATTGGCCATTGCGGCGACTTATATTGCTAACCATATTTGGCTGGCCAAAAATGCCATAATCTTTGGAGAGAGCAGTCCTACACCTAGGTTTGTTGTGGAGCAGGCCAGTGTGCAGGGGGCGGAGATCACCCATGCAGGTCCATCAGATATTCCTTTAATAGCTCGGAACATCTAGAATTCTATATCTGCTCTTGTAGCGCCACGGACAGTATCTATCACTTGGAAGCCTCTACTTCCGAGTTTTCTCAAGGTCAGCTTCGACGATGTGCACTAGATAGCGGTAGGAGGGGTGGGATGGGGATCAGAATCCCAGACTTTAGGGTGGTTGCAGTTGGTGGGTGCCAAATCTTTGACATTTCTGTTCCTAGGGTAGAGTTGAGGGCAACTTGGGTTAGTCTGTGTTAAGCCGACGCATACTACAGGCCAATGCAATCTTACTTAAAGGTGACTCGGATAGATCTCCGTGGGCACTGGTGGCATTTGGGGGGTGCGATTCACTGCTCCACAATATTTGACTCCATCCACTACTCCAAATATTTGGGCTATAGTAGGTGGAGACATTACCTTCCAGGCCAAGGCCAATAGAGCTGCGGATTGGGTGGCCCCGTATGTGTGACAAATTACTTTAGGAGAGTTCTCTAAATTAGTGAGAGGACGCTATTTAGAGCGCTCCAAGACTTATTTTTCTTAAATTATTTTAGATGTATTCACATTAAAGTGCATGAGTATATATTTATATATACCAGTTGTATTGCTTATTTACATTATTATTTATGTTGCCAGTTGCCATCTAAGATATCGGCATCGGCATCAATCGGTGCAGACTTGATGCCGCCTAACCGCGACCACCGCGGGGTGGCTTTTCCGTTACGCGGACACGTGAAGCGTCAATGAATTTGCATTAATTGCATCCGGTCTGACACACCAAGTACCCCCACTCTAGGTCAAAAATGCTTGAGGCACTCAAAACTCACCCAGCTTGTGTTGTATTCTCATGGCGCCCTCTTTATTTGCGTCGTGAGTTACGCCACATGATAAAGCGATTTTAATGGGGAAAGACAGCTGAGTTAACTTTTCGGGTGTTTTTGGTCTGTTACCATAGCTCTGCTCAACGTGGGTTATGCTTTTGGCCCTTTGGGGGCCAAGCCACACTTTGGATCTGGCATGGCCTAGCTCTGTCACGGTATGCCATGCCGCACTTCGGATCGCCGCCACATGTACGAATAATCATCATCATTCATCACCCGAGCACCACATAGGCCACAGGGTCCGGACACCAGACGACTAGCCCTCCACCGCCCAGTCAGTCTAAGGCTGCGCAAATGGGTCGTCTAAACTTCCCATATTTGATGCCTAGTCCATGGACAGAAGGGAAAGACATGGGAAACTGCGTAAAAACCCGTGAAGGTACTGCTGTGATGCTGCTTTGTTGTTTTTCTTGGTGCATTAATCCATATCTTCCCCATTTGGTTAACTTTTGGTTGCATGGGAAATGCGTTATGAGTGCTATATGTTTCCTGTGGTTTTGCTGTAGCATTTGAATTCACTTCCAACTGCACTACGTGCGCTAAATTGGGAAGGCAAATCAAATATTTTTCACAATGGGAAACGCTTGATTCGATGTGAAACCCATTTCACGTTAAGGCTGGAAGTTCGCTCACATATTTTCACCTTGCAGGAAGTGGCTGAGCCACTGTTCAGTGTGGGAGCACAGGTCTAGGTCAGCCAGGAAAGCGAGAGCTATGGAGCTGTTTGGTTTGCAGCTACGATTGTTAGTATGATCAGCAAGTCTATATTTTTGGTGGATTGCAAGACCCTGAGAGCTGTCACTGATAGAGAGTTGTCGACGGAGATTGTTGATGCTCAACGCATTAGGTCTCCACCTCCCCTTGCATTAGACGATGAGGATTTCGGGTTACATGATGTCGTTGAGGTGCTCTACCATAGCGGGTGGTCGCTAGGAGTTGTTACTCAGATTTCTAATGGGTCAAAGTACATTGTCAAGTTGAAGCATCATGAAGAGGAGATGGAGTTTAATTTGTTTTGAAATGAGATCCTGCCAGGTATGGGAGGATGGGCAGTGAATCAGCTATTCCTCCCAGGTATGTATGGCTTCAAGTTAGTTCTTTCTTATTGTTTCATATGTTGGCCTTTCAATGCCTTATAGTATTTCTATCCCCTATCACCTACAATTCAATCCTGCATATGTTCTACAAAATATTTATTATCTCAGTGTCTTGCCAGCAAGTCAATGTGACACATGGTATTCCATAACAACCTAGGTTTTGGATGATATACAAGCCTATACCGGTGTCGGGCACTTGCTGGTATGGCTTGTCACCACACAATACAATTGAATACAATGCAATAATACAATACACTGCATTGATGTGGGCATGACATCATACATCTGTGGTCTTTTGTTTGGATAAAATCATTCTCTTTCTGTATCAGCTGGATGTCCAATGATATCGGCCAAGATGTTATGATCAACTTAGACTATTTGGACGTGTTCTTTTCATGGATATTGTCTACTATACACAATGCCAAGATGATAGTTGATTTTTCTTTTTTACTGTATTAGCCACTATTTAGATATCCTGATTGTTATATAAGAGCTGAGATATCCGGGTATCTTGGTCTTTTTAAAAACTCTGCATCCTTCCATCTTGATCACCAGAAATTGATTTCTTGTTTTTATTCTGTTTTTAGCTTTCTAGATTTTCAAGTACAATCTTCTTTTCTATAGGTTCAAAAGAGTCGGTATGGCTAATGTGAACTCGTGGTTATCCTATATCTTTGTACCTGCAACAATTGTAATCAGCCATTAGAATTAAATTGGAAGCTAGAGTCTTTAGAGAGATTCTTTCTGCTTTTATGTAACTGGAAACAATATAGAGGTATACACCGAAGTTAAAAGAAAATTACATGTTAGCAAATCAATGGAGTGGTTGATGATTTTACTTTTAAGTTTATGGCAGTTCAAGCATGGCGATGAACATTTTTATCCATGGTCATGTATAATAGGATTTCATATTCCTATGGTTGAATATTCTTTCATGCAGTGATAAACTCGCAAGCTACAGTGGCATTCAATGCACTGTAGGAGCTACAGTGTAGCTACAATAGCTATACATGTGTTTACGGTAGCACAGTGGCCTCTTAATAGCCACTATATATTTTTGGCTGAAATTTGACAGATTGCCAAATCTGGATTGTTCAAAACAAATCAGGCCTCCTAAGATAACATAAACGCCGTAGCCTTAATATCTCAATGACCCTCAATTCGAATTCGCCGCAGCGGCAACAAGAAGAAACAAGAACCTTGCGGTAAGCACAGGAGGTGACCGGATCCCCAGCAACCCCGCCCCCTCCCCTGCGCCTCGTCTCCATTGCTACTTCACCTCATCTCCTGCAGATTTTTACCAGCTCCATTCCCGCCAAAAAAAAAGAGAGAAATCTCATTCCAAATGAAATCCTAACCCTAAACCTAATGGCACGGAGGTCTGGGAGAGGAGGAGAATCTTCGAGCGGTGGGAGGACCGCCGGCGGGGGCTTTGGTGCTGGGGCCAAAGTCGAGGTCCGGTGCGACGATGAGGACTTTGACGTTTTTTTTGGTAAAAACGGCAATTCATATAGTTTTCACATGAGCACAGCCAAACAAGTCAAAAGTAAAAAGATGATATAAGGGAGAAGGGATATCAGCTGCCCTTGTCCAAATAAGCTAACTGGAGTGTCGTGCCACGAAGGAGGCAACTCAATCTGCAGCTCTGTTTGTCTTTCAAAAAATATGTGCTGCCTGGAAGGAGTATCTTTCTGACCATTCTGCAAGTCTCACCAATCAATGGGTGGCCATCTTTATAACAATCCACTCTCCGTATCCAATCACACCCCTCCCTCCCCCTCTCTCTCTCTCTCTCCTCTCTGTTGACGAGATAGAAAGTGGTGCCTTGACATTCCCGATCGATTGTGTGTTTCCCGCACCGCTATCAGATTAAAATCCAATCAAACCCAAGGCCAAGGGGGGCAAACATGAGAACAATTGGTGAGGAATGGTGACTGTGGCTGGCCTTTTGAAGGGCTGGTGGAGTACGCCAGACAGAGTATAGTCTTGTGCAGTTGTGGTTTGTGTTACTTCCACATCACAAAATATCACATCTCTTATCTCCCATCTCACGCAACGGAGGAGATGGGGAAATCTCATGTATGAAAACCCAGTATAAGAGTAGGGAAAAAGAAATATAAAAAGGTCAGCATGGCTAGCATTTTCACATGGCTAGCATTTTCACACACAGAGCAGTAAGGTTACATAAAATTATAAATTTTAAATTATTAAAATATCTAATGGAAGTAGGCACTTATGAGTGACAGTACCTCGAGCGCACGTCACCAGCCTACACTACAGGAAAAGGTACATTTCCCGACGCTTTTTTTCCGACGCTAGGGAAAAGCGTCGGGATAGTTTTGATCAGCGCGAAATTTTACCGACGCTTTTTAGAAGCGTTGGTACATCTTTAGAATCGACGACGCTTTTAAGCGTCGCGGTAAGCTGGACCTACGACGACGCTTATAAGCGTCGTCGTAGGCCAAATCCTTTCCAACCCTCTCTGCCTTAAAAAGTCTCGTCTCGTCTCCTCTCCTCTCATTCAAAAGGGTCCCCATCTCCTCTCCTCTCCATCTCGCTTCCCGAGCTCCGATCGGCGTCCCCGAGCTCCGATCGCCTCTCCATCTCGCTTCCCGAGCTCCGATCGGCGTCCCCGAGCTCCGATCGCCTCCCCATCTCGCTTCCCGAGCTCCGATCATCGTCCCCGCGCCGACATCAATCCATCGCCTCCCCATCTCGCTTTTCGAGCTCCGATCGGCGTCCCGCGCCGACATTAATCCATCGCCTCCCCATCTCGCTTCCCCGCCACCGTCGACCTCGCCCTCCGGTTCCCTTCTTCTTCTCTCGTTTCTTGCATTTTTTGCTCTTGGCGCTTCTAGTATTTTGTGTTGATTTTTGGGGGTTTTTTCAGATCCCTTTCCTTTCTTGGTGATTGCAGGTGCTTCCGGGATAGTTTAATATCCAGTCAAGAAGACTGCAATGGCTTTAGGAGAAGCCCTGTTTGATGAAGAGCTCGGCAAACCTATAGGGCAGATTGTTGCCGTATGCGGCCGCAACCAGATACTGAGTTCCACATTGCAGTCAATTAAGTTGGAGGGTCCCTGTGAAGGTGGTGTAGCTGGTCTGAGATAATAATTAACAAGCCTGCATTGTTGGTACATTTTAAGCTTTTGTTTGTTGAGAGCTGTTCAATATTGCCTTTGTTGTCAGATTAGAGGATTTGAGACCCAGATGGAGAAATGGATGGGTGCTTGTGATTGTATCATAACAAAGGTACCATGGTTTCCTAGATGTCCAGATCAGTCTGCTAAGGAGTTTTTTTCAGATGGCTTCAATGTGCTCTCGTGTTTGTAGGCAGGGCCTGGTACAATTGCTGAGGCATTGATCAGGGGACTTCCTATCATCCTCAATGACTTCATACCTGGACAGGTCAGTGTCTACTCCCTACTGCCCTGCCATCTCTGTTTCATTCCAACCTCATTAAGTGCCCATTGACATGTTCTCCATTAAAAGGGCTATATGCCATAGCTAGGCCTCTTATTCAAACTACTGGTTGTAGTCTGAATCAACAAGATTGGTGTTTAGTTAGCTGCCATGTTCTAAGTGCATGGAGAACTGTAACAAGACTGGTATTTACAGAATGAAGTTATGGATGATGTATCATGATGCATGAATCTCTACACAAGTGTGTGCATGCATATCTGTATCTCCAACTTCATAAAAACCAAAGTACAAGACCATCTGCATTTACTCCTTGGAAATATGACTCTGGCCTTGGGTCTCATTCTGGTCTTGCAGGAGGTTGGCAATATCCCATATGTAGTAGACAATGGAGCTGGAGCTGGACTCTTGGCGCTTCCGTGATTGCAGGTGCCTCCGGTTCCGACTTCACAAATTACATATAGATAGTTTAATATGTTTGATGTGTAAGCAAGGTAATCAAAAATACCTTATTATATATGATGAGACAGTAATTGTACAATATATTCTTTTTCTTTCCCTATGTTAACTAGATATTTACATCAGAAAGAAAAACTTTAACCAGATATTGGCCTTCATTATTCCTAAAGAGTCCTATATACATCTCAAATCATAAGTTCGAAGGGGCATCTTTCAAAGTTATGATTATTACATATTTTGCTATTTTTCAGAGGGCAAGGCATGAAAAGCTTACTCAGAAACTTAGAATTATTATTATGCTACTTCGGAAGGAAGTTATTGAAATGGCCTAGCTGCCAAATAGATATCCACTTGCTATGAAAATAATTGCATTTTAATTTCTGCATGACAGCAATTTGTTACATTAATCTCATCATATAAGCTTGTCTTTCAAATTATAGGAAAGGAAGCATCAGTGATTCGGCATAAAGTTTTAACTTCTTTGACTTTTTGTAAAACAATAAGCCACAAGACAACTCATGTATATATGTATTTTGACCTTTATAATTTACATTCGTATTTTTATTTTTTTTAAAAAAATAGCAATCCCGACGCTTTAAAGCGTCGGCCAAAATACATTTGCCGACGCTTTAAAGCGTCGGCGAAAACGCAAAACTGGTTGGTCTTTATCGACGCTTTAAAGCGTCGGAAAATCTGTTTTTTCCGACGCTTTAAAGCGTCGGCGAAAACGCAAACTGGATTGGGCTTTATCGACGCTTTAAAGCGTCGGGAAAGCCGTTTTTGCCGACGCTTTCATTAGCGTCGGCAAATCCATGTTTTTGCCGACGCTTTCTCTTAGCGTCGGCAAAAACCGGACCCACGCCCACCTGCCCGACGTTTGACCCATGCTTTGGGTCGCGTGGGCTGGGAATTCGCCGACGCTTATAAGCGTCGGTAGAGACAAAAAAAAGCGCCGGGAGTTATTCCTTCTTTTGTAGTGCTATCTGGGCTGCCGCCATCCGGCTCAGAGCCATACCCCCTCATGATGGGGACTGACAGTACCTCTGTCACTTGGGCCACTCCACCGAGGCTATAAATAGCTCGATCAGGTAATTCCTAAGGGACCTTTTGGCTGGACCAAATTTGCCCACTCTAACTTGATCGTCGAAGGGTCCTCACCGAGAACACCGGTGAGGCTCTGTACAGGTCCGTGGCCGTCGCGCAGGAGGTGGCTTCCGTCTTCCCCTTTTCAACACCGGCGGCTCCCTCGGCTCCACCAGCATGGTCACCCTCGGGCCAGATTTGAACCACAACAGTTATTAATGCAAAAAATGCTTAGATTGTCCGTATGCCTGTATATTAATTAGTTCCTGCTAGTGTAAGTGTGTAACTATTCAATTGAAATTTGTACTCTCAAGTTGAAGTTTGTACTCTGAAGAAAGAACTTATTTATTTATACTTTTGGTGGCATATTTTTGTCCTTATATAAATTTGAAATATTTGTTACTTATTCAGTTATTTGTCATAGGTATACATCGTTAATTTTTTTGTTTTTATTGTATAAAGTAGCATTTTATGCTCATGATTTTATAGTATAATGATCGTAAACTGATGTTGCTTCTTTGCTTTATGCAGGATGGTGGTAATCTATCTTAACTGATGTTCTTGATTGTTTCTGCCGAGTGGGTGATCTTTTAGCTGTTGTCGAATGGATGGAGGAAATTGTGGTTCATTATGCATGTTCTTAGTTATGTAATTCTAAAATTCACTGAAAATGATGCTGATGTTGTGATGCATCCTTTTGGATTGTCATATGGGGTAGAATTTTGTTGTGATATTGTAAATTGTAATGCTGTGATGCTAATACTGTGACCGTTTGTTTGGATTATTTGGATTGTCATTTGTCATATGCGGTTGAATTTTGCTTTGAAAAATCCTGTGATGCTAATACTGTAACCAGGTTTGCTTCTCAAGTTTGATTCTTTATGAATAGCAATTGCAACAGTGTTCACTTCTTCAAATGTTTATGTTTTAGATGGAAAGTTGCACCTATTTAAATGTTTTAGATGTAGGAACTTGCAGTCTAAATGTTGGGCAAGTTGATTTTGTTTTAATCTCTATGCTCAATGTGAGGCATAATAATATTTCTATCTCTTTCTTATTCCAAAAAGACTCTGTCAGTTTGCCTTCCGAACATCGGTTGATCCAGTTGAAGAAGCTAGATCTGAAAATCCACTTCAATGGCAAGTATCTTGCTTCAATTTTAGTATCCCTACTCAATGGTTCTCCAAATCTGCAAGAGCTTACAGTTGAGGTAAGTTGTCCAGAATAATTTCTTCATTACATTAGTATCATTTTTTTGGTGAAACGTATTCTGAACCTGTTTTGAATGTAACAGATAGATAAGTTCCATGTATACACAGAAATCGTTGAGGCAGATTATTGGGATAAACAGATACCTTCGGCTGAAAACTGCTACACTATTCTTCCATTATAGGTTTGTGGAGGATTGCATTGGTTTTCCTAAATTTCTGTTGATGAATGCATGTGCTCTGGAAAAGATGAGCATCAATTACACTCTGGAAAAAAAAGAAAAAACCTTTATTTTCATGCTTCCAGGAGGAACTGTTGAGCTTGCAAAAGGCTTCATCTGATGCTGTATTGGAGTTGACGCTTATTGAATTAAAAATACATAGATCCGGACCAGACCCGACCCGAATGACCCGTCAGGGTTGGCATAGATCCGACCCGACCCGATTTTCAACCGGATCAAGTCTGGGTCCAAAATTAGGACCCGAACAAAAAATCAAGTCGGGTCGGGTTCTGGAGCAACTTCAAATGGTACACTCACTGCTGCTTATGATGAAGTTTTATTGGTGCTGTACAGTTAAATGTGATCCCCAATGGTCATCAATAGGTCCGAAGAAGTTACATGGTTTAGATTTAACAATTGTTTCACATAAATGATGTTTAAGATGTGCTATTATGATTCTGCTCTTTCTAGCAGAAAACGTCTACTGAAAGTGATGTAATTGCTTTTAAAACTTCCAGAAACTTGAATGCTTACTTGCATTCCAGGCATTTTCCTTAGATATGAGTGTTTCTTTAAAACATCCACTACGTACACCATACATTCCGCACAGATTCCTGATTCTAGCAACCAAGGAGGTTCAGCTGCGGCCGAAAGGTCCAAGCAGAAACAACAGCGTAGAATTATAAAAAACAGAGAGTGGGTTAAGAGGAGAAGAGGAGCAATACTGACTTGAAAGTTTTTTTTGGCTGGGAACCATACAAAGCCTCGAGGCATTTCATTATCATCAATTAAAAAATTGGAAAATGCCCGAGATTTGATAGGTCATGAGCATCCAAGAGGTTGTAGCGAATATTTGAAAACCATGCCTCTCCCCTATCTTCTGGGCTCAAAATCAATAGAGGAAAAAGCCTTTGTGCATGTTCTCTGTGGAGCATGCTAGTGAACTTTTGAGATGTCATGCAACTCGATATTCTTCATGTAACAGGAATACTTTTGCTTGAGATGATGAAATCATTCATGTAAGCTATGGAAGATAAGTGCAATGTCTTGTGGTTCACACAAGTCAATGGTTGGTGCAATTCCTGGGTATGTCCTCGTCAAAAGATTTAACTTCACCTCCTTTACCAACATAGTGTTTCAGTAGTCAAGGTCCTGGAAAACTAGAAACAGGCAATGCCATGATTACTGTAGATACCCCTTTCTTATATTAACAAAACAGAATCTGGAGCCTAGGAACCATTGACAAATTTTAATCCCAATTCACCATCCAACAATTTGGTAAAATCTTCAGTTGAAGAAGATAGATGGTGTCAGAGAATAAGGTTTACATACAGAATTTTATGCTTCCCCATATCCAAGAGCAGTTACTGGTGATCAAGGCTCATTCATCAGGCCCAAAATCATCATCGGATGCGCCTTCCAGAAATGAGCCAAGAGACTTGCGTAATATGCTGAAAGATTTGTCATCCTGGATCACATTGACATAAAGTTGCATCATTGGAAAGTAGATTGTGGGAAAGTAGAATACATGCATAAATTTTGAAATTACATCACTAGAAAAAAGAATATGAAAACATTTCAACACGTCTATATGTCCAAAACAGAAAATCAAATATATTGAGCAGATTCTTTCCGAAAATAATATATTAGATTATAAATCTACAGTTGAATCTTTTCCCCTTTTTTTCTCTTTCGAATTGATATATCTTTATATACAAGTTTTATATAGAAACCACATTCGTATATCTGGTATAGCATGCATAAGTGATTGTTAAACACCTAAGCATAATGTATAAAAAAACTGTTATAACAATGCACGACACTCCCACCATTGCAGGGTCTGAGAAGGGTCAAACGTATGCAGCCTTACTCCTACATATAGAAAGACTGTGTTTCGAACCCATAACCTCCAGGTCATAATAGAACAACCTTACTGTTGCACCATGGCTCACTCTTAGGATGAAAATTATAATACATCAAGATAATGATGACTAATTGGTCACTCCCTACTTAATTAAAGTCTAAATATGTTGAGCTTAAATATGCTTATCAAGATCAGGCAAGCACAAGAAGAAAAGGCAAATTTTGAAACCAACTAGAAGACTTGGCTAGCTTCAACAACAAATTAACAACAATGTTGCTAGAAAGTTTTGAATTGAAAGCAATTTATGACCTATAATGGGTATCCAATAATTGAAGGGTAAGTCACATGAGCATCTGAATGAGATACTAACTTGAAATACAAACAATTCCAACCAGTAACTACTAACAAATGTAGAAAATCAAACACATGCAAGTCGAAATAATAACTAAAAAACTACAACTAGTCATTCAAATCTTTTGAATCCACAAATGCAACACATGATGGAACAAACTGAAAAAAAGATATTCTGATCATAAGGAGCAAAAAAGAACCACAGCCGGGTGGAAAGCTTAAACTTACTATAATCTTAGAAATGAAGAAAGCATTTTTCAAAAATATGTACAATATTAGTTAAGGTTAACTTCTATAGAAAACAATTAGAACCCTAACAACATCAATTATACTTCTTCATGAAGACACTAACTACTTGAACTAACACAGAACAGATTACGTCTATTACTTATCTATCATTTAGGAGGCAAACCGAAAATATGACACTACAGTAGTGTATCTAATATAGTCAGTGGTGCATATTCTTTTACTATTTTCAGGAAAAGGGTGAATGCTATGGCTCCTTCATATTCTCATCGATTTGGTTTTATTAAAATAGAGGATTTTTGTAGGTTCTTGAACCAAGATGAAGCAATCATAGGCAGAGTATCTCTCAATGCCTACAGGAATGGGGATGATCCAGCACTATTCTGGTGGAGCTGACCATTAGAAATTGGTGGTTATAACTGTTTGCTGTGATAATTAAAACAGAGTTTCATTAGCATTCTTCAATGTTTAGTTCTCTATGAATCATTACAGAAAAATGGTATAAGTAGTTCCCAACCTGAATAGAGGAGCATTAGAACACTATATATAACTTCAGACATAAATGAATATACTTCTTCCACCATTGACATATCTGTCTGTTACTAACAAGCACCCACAATGAAAATATCCTTGTAAAAAGTTGAACTTCTTTTTATTGTAATAAAATCCAGTGCATGATAAATTAACTCCTTTCTTGTTTCCTAAGTTGCATGCATTGCACTTGCTTGAATAAGATGTAAACACAGCTATACGTTTTTTCAATTAATAAAAGATTTTGTTCAAGTCTTATTACCAAAAAAGAGAGATCTTGTTCAAGCATATTTTTCAAATGATTGAATCAGAGGCATCATCAAAAAGTCCTTGTCAAATCAGTCAACTATCACCCATAACGAGTCTTATGTCCTTTATATTATAAAGAGAAATTGTTTTGCTTGGCCAAAATAAAAAAAAACGAGTCGAGGCACAAAAACAACGTAAGTAGCATCTGTTTTTTGACTCCAAAAAATTAAACATCAAATCTTATTCCAAACATCATCTAGTATGGAGTCAACACAAAATGAACTTGGAAAATAGAAGTAATGATAAACTTGATGAAGGTCGCCAAGTAAGGTATAAAGCTAAGTTAACAGAAATGAAAACTCAGGCATCTAAAACTTAATCTCCAATACTTTTTTTCGTATGTCGTCTTGACTCATTTTTGGAAGTAAAACAAGTTTCCTCAGGGAATGTGTTAGAGAAGTTAGACTGTCATACAATGAAAATAAGTTAAATCAATTCAACAATTTGCTGCAGAAAGGGAAAAGATGAATCTTAAGCTATAAAGCACCATGAGAATTCATGTTGAATTTTAAGCTATATAGCAAGGAATCCCACAATGTTGTGAAGTTTTAGCCTTGTCTTATCCCACAAACAGTAGTTAGGCTATTTTCAATACCTTGGGTAAAGAGTGATGCTCCTGAATGGTGGGCAAGTCGAACAATTACAATCCAGTTTTGAAGATCCTAAAGTACCAAAAGTTTATAATGAAGTCCTTGTCAAAAATGCAATAATTAAATCAAGTCTGATTATGTTTTCAATGAAGTTGAGTTTTATATATTAAGACAGCTGAAAATAATGCTTTACAAACTTCTACAGAAAAATGAGGTTTATAACTAGGCTTGTGGATGATGGATTTGCAAAGCATGTGGGACAAAAAAGAACGCAGCAGTCATTATAATCCAAGGGCTGAATCTTATATGTAAAAGGACAAGGCTAGCAAGATCATGGTTGAACCTCATAAGCCAAGAACAATCAATTATCCAAAGGTTTATGTACTCATACATGGGAAAAGAGGATATGTAGCTTCATCTTTGCTTGCATTTATGAGAATCTTTCACCAAATAGAAGCACCAGCATGACATCTTATGAAATGGGGCAACTAAGGAAACATTGAATTAAATTAAGCCATCATGAGCTTAAGGCAAATCATCATGCAGCCTTCAGGCTTAAAAACTGCACAGATTGACGTCAAATCACCTTGAAAAGTTTGGCATTCCTTCACATATGAATCTTTCCCTAGATAGCCTCCTTGCATAAGATTGACATCAGAGACCTCCATATATGTCTCCATCACATTGGAATTGTCCCGCATTATGGTCTTTCCCTAGTAGCATTTTCGATTCTTATCTTAGGAAGCTTATGGCTCATCTAGTCATAGAAAAGTTTTGGTATTTGACTAGAAATATAATAAGAGTCTTATGTTAGTTATCAAAAGGATTGATTATCTGAAATTTAGAAATTTTGTGCAAGGCCCATAGTACCGGTTTCAGTACCCATAATGGTACCCAATAGGTATCTGTTAGTACTGTCCTGGTTTTGGCACTGACTAAGGATGTACCAAGTATTCATTCGGTTTCCCACCAGTACAGGGTCCTGAAAACCATGATTTGGTTAATTGCATGTTCCTCTCCTTTATTTATGGATAGAAACTTACTAAGATTTATCTATCAGGTTCAGACTCTAAAAAGGGAATAATTTTCTCCTGTAACAACATCTTATACAGGCCTGATAAAGACTCAAACCAACTTTTCTTCCATCTTGAAGAAAGCACTCATCGAGGTTGTATGTGTTCTATAGTTTTCAATAAGAAATTCAGCATTTCTTAAACACAGCACATACACGACCCCAACCCCTTCCAAAAAAAAGAGAAAAAGGAAAAGAAAAGAAAAGATTTACTTAGCATGAAGCTGCTTTCTTCTTGATGTATGGTTGATTCACCAAGTTTCTTACTTTAGTCCCTTACTGCTTGTTTTATCATTCTTTCAATTTCCTTGGTCTGAAATTCAAGTTAATAATGAAACATTACTTGCAAAATAGCAGATGGCATGATACTGTTACATCTCTTTGAGTAAGAAAATAATTTTAACTGGCAATGAGGCATGAATCAGTCACAATGTACCATAGTCGACTTAAATTGCTGTGATGAAAACTGACATGTTAAAGCATCATAATAAATCATCCCCATTCATTAGACAAACTATTTGCTCTTCCAAAACTTGTGTTGATACAACATGAAATAAAGAGCTGAATTATTTCTACAAGGAACTGATCAAAGGAGACAAATCTCTTCCAAGAGTGGATTATTTTTCTCATTTATGGTTATAAAATTTATGAATAGTATAAATAGATTATCTTGTTTGGACTGTGTGATTACCTGTTAAACAAAACTGGTTAAGAACTAAATTTCAACCAAAGACAGAAGAATCTGAGTCATGCATCGCAGTAGTAAAAGAAAGAAATAAAGTTACTTATGCCATAATAGATTATATAATCCATACTGTTCAGTCCGTGCTTTCCTGTGTTGATGTCCTCTGTTCTGCTTCTTCCTCGAGCGCTTTCTCTGGCTACTAGGAACCTGTATTGAGCATCATAGGATTGCATAGATGGCCCATCCAGATCATTTACCTGGTTTTGTTCAGCATGATAAGATCCATCAGATGACTCGAACACAATCCTCTTTAATCCTGAAGGTAGAACATCTTGTGAAAGAACTGGCGGTGATGTGCCCCCTCCAATTGGTCCAAAACTTTGTTCGCATGGATATTCTTCTATAGGTTTCTTAGCTTCAAGAAGTGGTTCTGTCTCTGCAGCAGCAGGACGTTGCCCCAAGAGCAATTGCTTATGATTTGCAACACCAGCTAAGTCGTCATTTGCTGGGGCAGCCTGAATTTTTTTTCTTTTCACAGTACTGCCACTAGAGTCATTCCTTGCCTGCTGTCCCGAGGCTGCATTTCCCAGATGTGATAAACCTGAGTCATTGTTCTTTTGTATTGCAGCATACAATTTACCCTTGGATTTTACAATTTCAGACATGATAATCCTTGTATCAGAGTGAGCTGCAAAACATTATGAATGATTAAAGTGACTCTATGACTTCTTAATACATGCTCTAAATTAACCAGGTACAAATCAAGTAAGCACAATAAAGAGAACCTAAGATGGATTGAATAACAGCACGTGCAGCAATCTGTTCTGCTTCCTTCTTGTTTCTTCCTGCAGCACCTGTATAAGTTTTTCCATCAAAAACCAAAGATGATATAAAAGAAGGAAGCAGCACCCCTTCTAATTGAGATGTTGTGTATGCAGGCTTCTCTATATACATCTTCACTGCATATTCGTGAAGGATAGACTTGCAGAATGTAGTATCCTGAAAAGTGGCAGATAAAGTCAGATATTTTGATATACATAATCTTTCAAATGGCAAAGTTTATGCTATAAAAAAAAATCAGAAACTCAAACATGATGTCATGAATAACACATAAGCAAAGTCATTATCAGTACCATCATTATCAACTATTTCTTCGAGAACATGTCTAGCATTTTTATACACAGACTAGTAAGTGTACATAGAACCATAAATTTTAAATTATTAAAATATCTAATCCACCAGCTTAACAGATTTTAGTTTTCAACTGAAGCATAGTTAGGTGGGATATTGTGATGCTCAAAAAAAATTATGGGTAAAACATTCGTCATGATTAATGACAATACTGATTACAGCAGAGAAAGACAACTCAAAATAGTGGGGGACTTCACATTAGCAAAAGTAAAAATAATTGCATTCAGTTATAACTGAACAAAAGATTATGAAGCTCCAAAGTAAAAGTTTACAGTATTAGGGGCTAATTTCAAGCAGTTCCAGAGCTATATCAATTAGTTTTTAGTATGAAAACAAAGTGGGTAGAATGGCTTATCTCGCCCTTCCAAATGATAAGAAGTTATATTGCTTTACTGAGAAATTAACTTGCAATGCTCTCATTTTTAAGTAACACAAAGCTGGAGATAAGATATCATGGCTCATCTAACTTCCACAAGTGAACTTGTGAATGCATACATGTGCACACATTATTATGTAATGGTTGCACCCAACAAGTAACATGAAGTGAAAGTCATGAAGTCCAATTACTTAGTAATATATTTCAAATGCAAACAAATGATACAACATTCTTTGCCCTTTGTTACATGAACAATTGATCTGAAACTTTAGACAACACGTGAGACTGACAAACAAATCATATGACATCTACTGCATTATTTTCTCAAATGATCAACTGACCTGAAAATAAAGCATTGTGGTTATGATTTATATTCCATGATCTTGATGCTTTTTGTTGGGTAATCTTAAATTCACCTAAACCTTATTTTGTTTTATAAGCAACATACTGAATTCACAAACAAACGCATGACTTAGCAAAACAATCACAAAGAAGGAACAACAAATTTCTTAATCTTCTTAGGGTATGACTATATAATTAAAGAATACAAGGCAGCCTTAAATCTCTCGATAAGATATATTCGGATATGACATCCATTGCATCATTTTTTTTTCAATGATCAACTGATCTGCAAATGTCCTATAAAGCATTGTGGTTATGATTTATATTCCATGATTTTCATGCTTTCCGTTGGGTAATCTTAAATTTACCTACATGGAACATATGTGCCTGCCTAACCCTTGTTTTGCTTTATGAGCAACATCCTGAATTAACAAACAAATGCACGACTTAGCAAAACAATAACAAAGAAGGAACAAAAGATTTCTTAATCTTCTTAGTGGATGACAATATAATTAACGAATAAAAAGTAGGCTTAGATGTCTCAATATAATATCGTAGCAGTTCTTTTTGTGTTAGCTCTCTTGTTTTATGTACAAGTATCAAAGCAAATTAAGAAACAAATAACTCAAATTGCAAGACCAGTGGCATCAATTTTTGGAGTATGGACATACACACACTACACAACATTTGGAAGCGTAAAAATGTTGCAATGACAAATTTAAATGAAACAATAATTAGATAGATTCAACATACTGCATGAATTAGGGGAATTCCTTCATCCTTTATCTTCCTAGATATGCCTTCAAGAGCAAGTTTTGCCACGTCTTGCTCTGCTTCTTTTCGACGAGGAAATGTCCGAGATGACATGAATGTCACTCCATCTATCAGAACAGTAGATCTAAATTGTGATGCATATGGATGCCCTTCATTAACAGTTTGATATATTGGCAAAGGTATGGATGACCTTTGAGCATATTCTTGTAAGCGGTTTTTATGCATGAATTGCTCTGTCAATACATGAAGAGCAAAATTGAATTAATCAAAAAAAGAAACATCCATTCAGTTAACTGAAGATCACCTGACTTTCTATATAACAAAGAAAATCCATAACATTTAAATGAAACTAAAATTAGTACAACATGTATTTCTTTTTCATTTATAAAGAATCAAATTCAAATTCCATCACTCAAAAGAAAAAGAACCAAAAAAATAATCTGATCATACGAAGAAAAAAGATAACCAAGAAAAACTGCAAGTATATTAGCCAAATCCTGCCCTACTCAAATATATACTATTCCAGCAGTTTACCTCCAGCAACATCAATCCATGATCAACCCTTAGAAAAATCCATCTCAATTAGGCCATGTCCGCTAGGCATTATTTGAGAAAACCCATTACAATCTAAAACTAAAGTAGATTTTAAAAATATTTGCAAGTTATTTAGAAAATTAACCAGACAAACCCACAAATTAACAAAACTTCTTTCATGCAAGAATTGCAAAATGAGAAAGCTGAGAAAATAAACTAATAATATTCTGTAGCATTAATGTTGCTAATAAAAATAGGAGCGAAAGTTACTATCCTGCTATCTTGTAGAAATGGTCACAGTTATTAACTTAAATCAGTAACTAACTACTTGCTGATAATCATGTAATACAATGCTTTGAACAACAAATGGGTGAAAGTAATACATAACACCCAATATCAGTATAACAAAACCTAGGTGATCCCCACATACTCTATCAGCAAAGCACTTAACAAGAGGAGGTTAGGCTAGTCAATGTAGACTGGTTAGATTTGCCTTTTAGAATCAAATTTTTCATCACATATACAACTTCTGCAAAACTAAATTAAACATCCCACAGGACTCTTGTAACTCTCTCATAGTACACTTACTTCTGAAAATTTCTTAGTTAACTAATTAGCTTAATTTATATAGTCATAGCACTAACAACAATAGGTGATCCACAGACAATTTAATTTTCAAAGTTTAAGCGACCAGTTAATACAACTGCATACTTCCTATAATCCATAGCCTCGCTTCTCAAGAGAACACAGCCTTGCCGGAGAGGACATAAGCATCAACCCCCTTCCCCCTTTTTCTAGTTTTAATCTATTTTTCCTTTTTATCATTGATAGGAAACAAAAAAAAAAAGAAATTAGATGTTGTGATTATTCTAAATTATCAGTGGATATATAGGCTGCTAATTTGTTCATGGTACAATATTTTTTATTTTTTGTATGAGTCCTTTATGATCTCTATCCCTTAACACTAAAAAACTAACACCGTTGCTAATCAAGTAGGAAGGGCGTTAAAGGAATAGGAGGCCAGGTTTTTATCATACGATAATTACAAGATCACGATTCTTAATGGGGATAGATGACTACGCCACACTGTAATGGGAAAAAAAATTATGGTGACTAATTGAAAGATTTAAAAATTTAGGATCAAAATATTTCTAATTCAAATTTGAAGGGTACGATGTAATTTTCTATTTAAAATAATATATATTATGTATGTGTTCTGTGTGCTCATCCTAAGATAATTATAAGGAGAGGTAATAAAAAAGAGAATAATTTTAGGACAAAAGATAGAAAATAAAAAGTATTAACTAATGTGAAGCACCCATTAGACCACATATCATTCAATTAGTCAAGCATATACTGTCCGAGATGCTCCAAAGAAATCTCGCACTACCTGATCAGAATGTACATGGTTGTTCCCCACTAGAAAACTATTATCAAATGATAAATTGCTCAATGAAGGGGAAAACTACAATAAAAATACTAATAATGAAAACCACAATTACCGATCACTAGAATTCTTCATGGTTGAATAAATTAAAAAGTAAAGAAAAAACTCATGACGCCCCAATATAGTGTTGTTGTTAAAGCCTATTTCAATATTAGAACAAGGGACATGATTAAAGAGATGTGCTATCTTGGCAAGAGATTTCTAATATACTGCTCAAATTATAAGAGTAAACTCTATCACAAACTCACTTCAACAATACCTTTTAATTGGTAAAATTCAATAAAAATCAGGATAAAAATCTCAAAGTACCCTGACCAAGTACATGATGGTCCAACTAGAATAACTAGAATCAAACGATGAACTTCTCAATGAGAGAAAAAAAAGAAAAAGAAAAAGAAAGCCTACAAATAAAACACTAATAACATTGAATAGTCATGCAATTACCAATCGCTAGAATTTGTTATGATTGAATGAATTAAGGGGTAAAGAAAACTCATGTGACCTCAAAATAGTATTGTTGTTAAAGCTCATTTGAATATTAGAATGAGAGATACGATTACCAAAAGCTCATTTGTTTTTTTGGGAATTTTGTTTTTCCAATGGGCGAGAGGTGATGGGGTTGGGGGTGTAGAATGTCATAAAATCTTGAATGGTATTCATAAATTTAGGATGGTCGCCTGCATCTCCTACCAAGCTCCATCTACAACTATTTATATGACTCAAAAAATATTTTATAATTTTTTACTAGTTTAGATTAATTAGTTTCTAAACTACCGAAGAACTTAATAGTTTCATTGTCAGCATTATAGCTTTGAAGCCGTCCTCCAAAAACCCCCCTTTTTTTAATAACATCTGCTACAGCCTGGCAATTAGGAGGTATTTAAGAATGCTTATCCATATTGCATTAATAGAGGAAACAGCCTGGCTACCCGGACAACTGCAGATCCAAGCAAATAGATTTTCTAAAGAGGGAATTTCCTGTAGAGTTTCAATAGGGAGGCCGAGGCCAACAAGCATTGATCCATCTTTATACCAGAAATGTGGTTTAACATTTCCCTTTTGTTTAAATGGAGTTATGTATTAAAGATTACATTGGAAATACTAAAATTTGATAGGGCCCCATCCAATGTTTTAGGCCAAGAAGCAGATTAATACAATTGCAGACTTTTCTTGATATTCCTCAGCTTGAAGTTTGGTCAGCTAATGCCAATGGAAATGGAACTCAGCATGAGTCTCAGGCATTGTTGCTTTCAAACCTGAACTGGGCACGACTGGGTCCAGTCCACAATCATGGGCTTACCTGATCGAGGCTGAGAACCATATACGGACTGGTTCCACATCTTAACCATGAAAACTTAAAAAAATTACTTGGTGCAATCAGCGATTCAGAAGAGGGATGTTGCTTCTTCATAGACTATCAGACAGAAAATATACAGATAAATGAGAGTAATTAACAAATTAAAAATCTCTGATGAAAAAAAAAAGTAGGAATAATAAAATTAAACCTACTGAATGAAAGAAACCTTTTTTCCCTTCAAAAAATACAAATACCACCCAGGCGCTCACGACAAGTCATATTAATCTTCCAGCAACAATGCGAACATATGGTATAGTTGAGAAAACTACAAACATGTAAATTTCAATATTATTATTCAAACATACCCTGCATATTCGCAAGTAGTGGGGGTCCTTGTACCCGTTGCTTCATCATGCATGACTATGCTCGAGTTTCAAAAGATGCATCACAAGACTGACCTTGATTTGATTGCTCAATTTCTTTCTTCCCATGTTCTTCTTCAGCAACTTGCTCAGGCAAATCTTCTGCTTGTTTCCGATTCTATGCCTGCAGTTGATGAGCAGTTTTAAGCTACAGGGAGCATAATGCATTAAACTTAAAATGGCAGCATCTGCAAACTATAGAGGCATGCATGTGAATGATACTTTTCTTTGCAGGCCTGCCTCTCTTCCTTGTCTTTAACTCCTCCTGTGAATATTGTTTCATGCTCTGGGAACAAGGAGAAAAAATAGTCAATTGGAAAATTGAATCATGAAGTCCAAACATAATTATTATCAAACTAACTACAATAGCAAGGTCTCACAAATAATTAGGAGGCACTGAAAAATACTTTTCTATTCTTGACCTGAAATTTTGAAAAGAAGAGGCCAACAATAATTAGGAGGCACTGAAAAATTTCGACACACATTCCCTAAGCAGGAAGGGTCGAACAAAGATGCAAATATCACTGCATGAAAAGGATCAACCACAGAATATGAAATCCTATTATACATGACCATGGATTAAAATGTTCATTGCCATGCTTGAACAACCATTAAACTTAAAAGTAAAATCATCAACCACTCCATTGAATTGCTAACATGTAATTTTCTTTTAACTTTGGTGTATACCTCTATATTGTTTCCAGTTACATAAAAGCAAAAAGAATCTCTCTAAAGACTCTAACTTCCAATTTAATTCTAATGACTGATTACAATTATTGCACGTACAAAGATATAGGATAACCAGGAGTTCAATTAGCCATATCGACTCTTTTGAACCCATAGAAAAGCAAATTGTACTTGAAAATCTAGAAAGCTAAAAAAACAGAATAAAACAAGAAATCAATTTATGGTGATCAAGATGGAAGGATGCAGAGTTTTTAAGAAGACTAAGATACCCAGATATTCAGCTCTTATGTAACAATCAGGATATCTAAATAGTGTCTAATACAGTAAAAAAGAAAGACCAACTATCATCTTGGCATTGTGTACAGTAGACAATATCCATGAAAAGAACATGTCCAAATAGTCTAAGTTGATCATAACATCTTGGCCGATATCAGTGGACATCTAGCTGATACAGAAAGAGAATGATTTTATCCAAACAAAAGACCACAGATGTATGATGTCATGCCCACATCAATGCAGTGTATTGTATTGCATTGTATTCAATTGTATTGTGTGGTGACAAGCCATATCAGCAAGTGCCCGACACTGGTATAGACTTATATATCATCCAAAACCTAGGTTGTTATGGAATACCATGTGTCACATTGACTTGCTGGCAAGACTCTGAGATAATAAATATTTCGTAGAACATATGCAGGATTGAATTGTAGGTGATAGGGGATAGAAATACTACAAGGCATTGAAAGGCCAACATATGAAACAATAAGAAAGTGCTAACTTGAAGCCATTCATACCTGGGAGGAATAGCTGATCCACTGCCCATCCTCCCATACCTGGCAGGATCTCATTTCGAAACAATTAAACTCCATCTCCTCTTCATGATGCTTCAACTTGACAATGTACTTTGACCCATTAGAAATCTGAGTAACAACTCCTAGCGACCACCCGCCATGGTAAAGCACCTCAACAACATCATGTAACCTGAAATCCTCATCGTCTAATGCAAGGGGAGGTGGAGGCCTAATGTGTTGAGCATCAACAATCTCCGTCGACAACTCTCTGTCAGTGACAGCTCTCGGGGTCTTGCAATCCACCAAAAATATGGACTTGCTGATCATACTAACAATAGTAGCTGCAAGCCAAGCAGCTCCATAGTTCTTGCTTTCCCGGCTGACCTCGACCTGTGCTCCCACACTGAACAGTGGCTCAGCCACTTCCTGCAAGGTGAAAATATGTGAGCGAACTTCCAGCCTTAACGTGAAATGGGTTTCACATCGAATCGAGCGTTTCCCATTGTGAAAAATATTTGATTTGCCTTCCCAATTGAGTGCACGTTGTGCAGTTGGAAGTGAATTCAAATGTACAGCAAAACCACAGGAAACAAAACCATTGGAAGTGATTTGCCTTCCCTTCTGTCCATGGACTTTACGGTCCTCAACCAGCAGCCATCGGCCTTGATCAACATCACGACCATCGATTTGCCACGATCGGGAGGTTCAATGGGAGATTAGTGGAGGAAAAAAATAAAAAAAAGGAATGGAGAAGCTGGAGGCGGATCGATTTTGGTGCTTCACCGGAAGCCGGTGCCGCCGGCTGATGAGCCTCGGTATCTCCTTAGGAAGAGCCACCGGAGGAGAAGAGGGAAGCCGTCCAGTGTGATAGTTCGGGAAATCACGACGTCGGCTGCCGCAATGGATCTTCCCCTCTGATGGATCTTCATCAGAGGGGAAGGACGACGACGGGAGATGCCGGGGGGGAGAGGGATTCAGGCCAAGGCCTTCTTTAGGCCGGGGCCTTAGGCGACCGCCTCAGTCGCCTAAGGGTTGAGCCGGCCCTGTGCTGTGCTCACTATTTTATCATCGGCAAGAGATTATCGTGATTATTGCAGAGGTGTAGGATTTCTCTTACCTTGAAGGCTCCGTAAGGCCCCCGCCGCTGCCGCAGCCTGGAACCCGCCCCTGCCTCCATCGATAGCTCCTCCTACAGTTCGATGTTTAGCTCTTTCTTCCGGAGAAGCGATCGAGATCGAGATCGAGATCGAGAGAGAGAGAGAGAGAGAGGGAGGGAGCGAGAGAGGGAAGAAGGATTCTCTTACCTTGAAGGCTCCGTGAGGCCTCTGCCGCTGCCGCCGACTGGAACTCGCCCCTGCCTCCATCGATCGCTCCTCCTACAGTTGGATGTTTCGCTCTTCTTTCTTCCGGAGAAGCGATCGAGATCGAGATCGAGATCGAGATCGAGAGAGAGAGAGAGAGAGAGAGAGAGCGAGAGTGAGAGAGGAGGGAGGGAAGGAGAAGGAATGAAAGGCGTGACCCTCGCTCTTATATACCTGCAGATACGGTAATCCGCCGGACCAACTTTATCAGTCTTCCTTCGTTCCCGTTGAAGATTTGAACCTCGTTGCAATTTGAACCTGGTTCAGACTCTGGTGTGAACTGCAGTCGAAGCCAACTGAAAGCAATTGACTTCCAACAGCTTGTACCCAACTGAAAGCATGGACCATTTGGAAATATGGTAAGCAACACAATGCATTTGCATGAAAATGATATGTTCATAACCAACAAAAAGCATCACAAAATGTTGGGGGAAAAACCAAAGTCATCCCGGAACAAAGGGCCGACCAGAGGGAGCCCCTACCAGAAGGCGCCCGACCAGAAGGCGCCCGACCAGGGAGCCCCGACCAGAAGGTGCCCGATCAGGGAGCGCCGACCAGGGAGCGCCGACCAGGGAGCCCCGACCAGGAAGCGCCCGACCAGGAGGCGCCGACCAGAAAGCGTCGACCTAACGACACGAGCCAAAGGCGCCCAACTGGGCAACTGGCTCGGCTCGGCACCCGACCAGGTGCCGAACTTCGAAATGCCTTGTCCAAATATTCGACCCTGGCCTAAACTCCTTAAAAGGAGTCTGACTCTAGATACTCAATCTCACTGTATCCCGCTACTGTCGTCAAACCATTAATGCGCATGGCCTCTGCTGGCTTCCGGCGCACTCAACCATTAAATGAGCATGGTTCATAATGATCTCCGGTTCACTCAGCCATCAAAGTGTATGGCTTCTGTCATCTACGGACATCGAGCCTCTTACGGTAAACCCACTTGGCTGCTGATGATGATACGGTTCAACGACAACCTAAGAGCTCCGGCCTAATCTCCGACAGTGACACTGTTGACTCACACGATCGAGCATTAATTCTACTACATGCCAGATCGTACGGCAGGCCATCTGCCCCGCCACATCACAGGTAACCCAGCTCCCTCTATAAAAGGGGAATTCCCCCATTTGGGAGAGAGGGGAGCTAAAAACTCAGACTCTCTCTACTATTGTCTCCATCCTTACACTTGCCCCCTCTGACTTAAGCATCGGAGGGCCGGCGCCGGAAACCCCGGCCACCGGCCTCTTGCAGGTCTCCCGGAGGACGCCACGCGCCGACGGACCGCCACCCATTACCGCCGATTGACCCCGGAGCTCCCCCTTCCTGGCCCAGCGGTCCCCCGGGTCCAAATTCCAGCAACAATTGGCGCTAGAGGAAGGGCCCGAGTCGCGGCCATGAAGCTGAGAAGCAAGGGAGCTTCTAATGCCTCCCGACGTCCTCCACCTAGCCCCGAACATTCTGTCCAGAACTCTCCACCTCTGGCCGATTCGACTCCCCAAGTTCGGCCAGAGCAGTTTGATGCCCTGGTGCAGCAGGTCCAGGCCTTGGCCGCTGCCGTCCAAGGCCTGCAACCTAGGGGCATCCCAACAGCACCATTACCTCAGGCCCCGGTTCAGCCGGTGCCTCCCTTAAGTGGACCGGCCCCCCAAGGCCAAAGTCTCCACGCTCAAGCATCTTCCTGGAGAGAGCCCCCGGTGAGGGGTCTTGGCGACTGGCCGCAACCGTCAGAGGCCGAGTCAGTCTCAGGGCAACCAGCGCCCGAGCGGACCACCATGGCGATCCCCCAGAGCGACGAGCTCGACAAGAAAGTCGAGAAGCTGGAGCGCCAGATCGAGGCGCTCCACGGCAGGAGGGCGGGACGCGATGGCGACTTCGAGTTTACCACGAAGTCCCACTTCTCCCAACAAATCGAGGACGAGCCGGTCCCGCCGAGGTTCAAGATGCCCCAGGTGGAGCCCTACAATGGCACTACCGACCCCCTCGATCACCTGGAGAGTTACCGGGCCTTGATGGCGCTGCAGGGATCCTCGGAGGCCATGCTCTGCAAGGCTTTCCGGCGACGCTTCGAGGGGCAGCTCGGCTTTGGTTCGCCGGGCTGAAACCCACCACAGTCTCTTCTTTCGAGCAGCTCGGCAGGCAGTTCGCCACCAACTTCGCTGCCAGCCGACCCCAGCGACGGACTTCAGACTCCCTCCTCGACATAAAGCAAAGGGAGGGAGAGTCGCTCAGGGAATATTTGGACCGCTTCACTGCTGCAACCTGGGAGGTCCGCGAGCTGGACCAGTCAATAGCCATGTCGGCACTTAAGACTGGAGCCCGGTCTTACAAGTTTCTCTTCTCCATTGAGAAGAATTTCCCAGCCGACCTCACCGAGATGTTAGTCCGGGCGCGGAAGTACGCGAAAGCCGAGGAAGCCGTTGCTTCTAGACGGAGCGGAGCTGAGCAGACCTCCAAAAAGCAGAAAAGGGTCGTGAGGAGCGTGGCCATCTCAGAAGCCCGTCTCCGCGCCGAGCCAACTTTATCAGTCTTCCTTCGTTCCCGTTGAAGATTTGAACCTCGTTGCAATTTGAACCTGGTTCAGACTCTGGTCTGCAACCAAAGCTGCAATTTGAACCTGGTTCAGACTCTGGTGTGAATTGCAGTCGAACCCAACTGAAAGCAATTGACTTCCAATAGCTTGTACCCAACTGAAAGCATGGACCATTTGGAAATATAGTAAGCAACACAATGCATTTGCATGAAAATGATATGTTCATAACCAACAAAAAGCATCACAAAATAAGGTTTAGGTGAATTTAAGGGAAAGCAAATAGGTGCACCTAATCCTCTTTGGAAGAGGACTAGACCACCTTGCATTAGACCCCAAGCCCCACTTGATTGGGTCAAGTAGGGCATGCGTGATGAGGAGAACCCCCTCCCTTGGCCGAAATCAAAAAGAAGAGAAGAGGGGCGTGCGCCCCTCTTCTTGGCTCCAAAAGGAAAACATAAAGCTCCTAAAATGTAGGAGCTTCATGTGTCTTTATAAGGAGCTAAAGGAACAAACCCTAGAGTAATTCTTTTCCTCCTCTTTTCAGCCGTGAGCCATCTTTTCTCTTGGGGTTTTCAGCCGCCATCAGCAAAGAAAAAAGAAGAGGAGGCGTGCACCTCCTCTTGATCTTCTTCCTAAGGTCCCAACGCATGCAAAAGGGAAAAGGCTGCTAGGGGTTCTCGTTC
>NW_024068655.1:0-114408 GCF_009389715.1 Phoenix dactylifera
TGTCAGGCCACCCGGTATATCCTGAGCAACTGGGGTCATGGCAGCGACGCATCTGAGTGCATCTACGACGCAGTGGTCTCCGACCACTGGCGTTTGCTGTGGGTGCATTCCTGTTGCTTGTGGTGGCCATGTTCGCAGAACTTGCCTACATGTTGGTTGTCATCACAAGTCCTTCAACCGCCGACATTGGTAATACCCTCGCCAGCTCCATCAACGGTAATGCTAACCTCGACATCACGCATAAGAACTCTTGCAGGGCAGGCCCGTTCCTTTTTCTCGCAACTTGGTAAGCAGAACCTTCAACCAGTGCATCAGAATTCAAAATGCACCTATCATCAATACACTGCCATAGCATCCAACCATCGAAGCCTGCATGCAGATGTGGTTTGAGTGCGTTAAACAGGGCATTGAAACCTCGACCCTTTGTATTGTACTTGCAGGATCAGTTTTGCCATTGCTGAGGTGCTTCTGATGTTTGGTATGGCCGTGGAATCAAGTCATATATGCCAATGGACAAAGCCAAGGTCCAGCTGCCATGTAGTTCGACCAGGGTTATTTGCAGCAGCAGGAGTTCTTGGATTTCTAACGGTCCTCCTTGGAATCGCCCTGTATCGGACACAAACATGGCACCAATATGCGCACAGGCGCCCAACACCAAGCGCACCGCCAGCACAGTGAGGGCAAATGAAAGCCAGCCCCCACAAGAGACTCCGTCACCCCGACAAGACCTCAACATCAGCATGACTTGAAATGGATTTTGGGTAATTACACAACCATGTGCCCTGCAATCGTTTCGCTGTAATTGGATTCAGTATAATCCATTATTTCACTACTTCATAAGCTTGGAGCCCTCAAAACCAAAAGCCTGAGGCTGCCGAGCGCATAGACAACAGGATTTTCCTGCAAAATAACACTACTATTCCATTAGTATTCCATACAAATTTCCGAGTGGTTAGCGATCAAACTATCCCAATCTGAGAGTGCACTGGAGTTAGTTCACCACCAAACAATAAAGTGGCAACTTACAGAAAGCATCAAACAGCTTATTCAGCTCACTTTTTACATGTTACCGGCAAACCACCCCAAGTAACCGAATACTTGCATTGCTTGGAGAGAGCATAAAAATATTTCACCATTCTTTTCGCCTGGACACTGTCGACTGGCTTAGTCGTTTTCCTTCCATGGCGTCCTTCTTTCTCCTGCACTCAACACAGAGGTAAGGGCCCTCAGATGATCTTGACGTGGGTGAAAAGTGTGTGCCCGCAGTGGCAGATAAACCCTCATTTGGTGTTTGATCCATTTGGCATATTGCACACCGGAAAGGTGATGAATTCGCCTTCAATGGGAAATTTTTCCCCAATCTACATGAAAGCAGGTTTTAGAGTGAGCATCTACTCTAACGCACAAATTGACAATCATATTATGCTGAACATAAATGGAAACCATGCTAGGGTCAAGTGAAACCAGATCCCCTGGTTGACTGGACACTCAACAACACAAATAATAATCTTAAAGTCTACAAAGAGGCTTTTGTCACAGAAAAAATCTACTTGTAAAGTCAAATATACTGCAACGATGACTAACACAGAGTAAATTTTCATCAAATCAACCACATTCATTCGAGTTACGATACAAAATAGTTATACGTTAATCAGTTAAACTAGGTTGATAAATTAACTTTCCAACCAGAGCTAGCAGTTGTTGGCATCTTCCATATTACATCACAAAGAATTTCTTGGCCCTCTTTGTACGCACCGAGATTCCTCTTTCAAGCTTTCAATAAATTGAGTTGACCCATTTACATGATCACATTTGCAAGTTCATTATACAATAGCACCATCAAAAATTCAGAGAGAAGAATAGGACCTAGAGCCACCAAAGTCCAATTTGATATCCTTCAATGGTTCAACCTTTAGCATGAATGATGCATAGAAAGAGAAATGAGCAAGACATCTCTGCCAGATGGGCATCTCATTTGTTTATACACATATACATGGATCTTCCCAATGATTTTTGTTGAAATATGGATACAGATTACCATATTACAAGTTTTGGGGAATGAGATGTGTGACATCAAAATTTAAAGGATGACTATAAAATGATAGATGACCTTATTGACAAGATTAAGAGTAATAAAAATGTGTAGCTATGGTGCTGTCCTGAAAGCAACAGTAGGCAGGATCAAAGATTTGAGAGAATATACCTCAGAAAAATTAGAGCCTTCTGGTCAAGATCATAAAATAAACTTCAATTGCAGCTCTCTGGGAATCTAGGATACTTAGAAATTTAGCAGTGGAAAGAAGTGCTGGTAATATGGTTCATGCAGTGCTTTCACACAAAACAATTTAGTGTTTCCACACAAAACAGGTACTTTCCAGAATCTAATGTTTTCCACATAGAAGAGGTGCTTTCCAGACAAAAGAGGTGCTAGTAATATGATTCATGTAGTCCTTTTCCACACAGAAAAGGAAAGTTTGTACCTTTAAAAATTTAAGACACATGCCAAAGAATTATCGGATGTAAGGAGGGGGAATTACCAAAAAGACTTGCAACTTCAGGCAAACAGTTTGGGCAGTTGGCTCACGAATAGGCGATGTCATTGTTGTGAAATCGCGAACATCATCATCAATTCATAGATCAGGCTTCTCTAGTTCTCTCAAATGTTGTCGCGTAAAAACCAACTAGTTTTAATGTTCGAATATTCAAGGCATAAGGCTACAAGTTCTGTGAGACACAACTATGTCTTGATAAAGAGCGCCATTAGAAACCCACTTTTGCAATAAATTACGAGCAACAAATAAGAAGCATTGTGATAGTAACTTATCCATCTCGAGACATGACCTTCTCTAATGCAAAATCAAATTTTTGAAAAAAGGTCGCCTGCCTACCCAACCAAAACCCCCTTCTGGACAAATCAGAAAGCTTTCCAACTTAGCCTTCTAAGTGCCAAGTCAAAAGACAACCCTGATCTATCTAGATCTTTTTAGCTCTAACAGAATCCTTCTCCTCCATGCCAATATCACAAGTTTCATAACAGGTTGGACCTCATCCAACTACTAATATGATTTAGATTGCCACCATCTTATAGCAATATTATGAAATGAACAGCCCTCTGCATCACTATAAACAGACACGTAATTTATTGAATCTTGTACTTCCAGAACGATGGTAAAGAACTTGGTAACAGTATTGTTACAAAAACAAATAAAGAAATCATGCAAATATAGGACCATTGATAAGGGTGTCCAAAACTTCACTATTGAGCGTGTTAATGTATTGGTCACCCATTTTCACCTGATATACTTCAGGGACTTGAGCCAGCCTCATTTCCAAATGTATAAAGTAGCTGCATATCTATTTTGTCCCTAAAAAGGATTTATTGTTTCAATTTGAGGTAGTAACCAGATCATGAAGGTGGTTACAAGCATAAAAAAGGCCTTATTGGCCAACCTACAAGTCAATGTATTGTTAGATAGTTATCAATATGACCAATTTCGCCAAAATATACCACGATTGCTACAAAATATATATGGAACTACATCCATGTCATGACATCTTTAATTCATACATGATAGTTTAACTTTAAGCATAAAATTTAAACTTTACCCAGCTCAGAAAGTAATTCAGATGATTTATGTGCATTTAAACAGCACTGGCTTCACCTAAGATTTCATATCCATCACATCCATGTTTCCTCCCAAGAAACAAAACCTTAAATAGGCTACAAGAAATAATATCCTTCAAACCTTCACTCAAGGGGATGCAAGAAATGACAATGTAATTGACTATTTCTATTTCCAACTTTGCAGCAAATATGGAACTAAAAAAATAGAAAGGTCTTATTTCACTACATCTCAAAAATGATAGAAAGTATTAAATCAATCCATGTTTATGATTTTGTAGCACTATTTGATGGTATCCACATAAACAAATCTTCCAACCAGATGCTTTCTTTGTCCATGTTTCTAAGATGAGGTCCTTGCTAAATGGCTCCTAAAATCATATGATGCAATTTCCCTCCTCTCCTCTCCTTTTGCATGATGTCGAATTGATTTTGGGTGGGAGGTCCCCAACTCCAACTTTGATTCTATCCACCTACTACTGCTTTGCTCTCTTCCTCCCATATTTGATCGATACATCATATCCAAGTCCTTGTAGAACAACAAAAACTAGAAACCATCTAGAGTATATCCACATCCACTAGCGAAACTATAGTATTAACTTTTAGAGAATTACCACACTAGTGCGTTTGAACACCTAAAAATTTTGGTGACAGTGTTTATGCCATTTGATTAATAGGATTTAGAAATAGTGCACAAACGTTTCAACCCTTCGTTGTGCATGTTTGGGAGTGTGTTTGCACTCGTCAAAAGTGATTCTGAGTCCAAAAGCATAATTTTGAGTGTTTGGCTACAACCCTAAAGTAATTCTTAGCCATGTTAAAAATCCTCCAAAATGTAGTTTACGTAAAGCTGACCTTCTCTCGTTTCCCATGGACAAGGGCCTGCAAGCTTAATATCGCATTTGCGGGAAGTCATTTATTTTAAGAAAACAGCACATTGTCTCTCGATGCCCTCACATCTCCGCTCCTTCCCAACTCCCCAACATATCAGAACATCTTTTCTTCAGATTAATTTCCTCCCAAAAGGATCAACTCCTCATCGGAGATCATTCCCTCTATACCGGCAATGGCGACGCAGCAGTGGATCTTAGCCAATTCCAAAGGCCATCTCCCTCTGTTTTCCCCCCTCTTATAGCAATAATTTCTCCTCTCAGTCTTCCGGGACCTAGAGCTCCCAGCACAAAACCCTCTGCCCGTCCTCAACGATCCACGTCCGTCTCCTTTCCCTCGTTTCCATGAATTTCAATCCATTCCGAGTACCTAGGGTTTGATTTCATCTTTCTTTCATTCGATCAAGCTCCAAAGCCTCATCGTTCTTTATTGGTTTGCTCCGATCTCAATTATTTACCTGTTTGTGTTCCTTTTTTTATTCGAAATTTGGGTTTAGAAAGGCATTCTTTTCATTCTTGGAGAACATTGTTAGATGTTGAGGTTTCTTGTGCAGCTGATTTCATACTAGATTTCTCGTGGATCTGAAGAATGCAACTTTATGTAGTTTGAAGAACAATAGAATAATAAGGATAGTTTCCTCCCTGTTTATTTACAAGTATCATGAATGTTCATGCATCTCGATTGTAAGTATCAGGCATCATTAATATTCGGGGCATCTTGATTGTAAGTACTGGGTTGGTCTATCAGTCCTCCATATAAAGAACAACAGATGCTGCTGGATGATTTCACAATCAAGGTTGCTGAATTCTACCTACCACTGAGAATCAAGGCTTCTCCTCCTCTTCTTCAATGTTCTTGGTTGCTGAATCAAGGTTGCTGTTTTATTTTTGTCAGCCCCTTTTCTCCTCTCTTGCTTTTATTTGGTGAAGAGGAGCTTGCTGTCAGACTGCTGAAGCATCTTGCTTCAAACTCTAAATTCTATCAGCCTCTTCTTTGTTTTCACAGTTTCAAACACTGCTTTTTCCCCTTACTAGTTACACAACAGTGCCTCTTTCTTGATTACTGCCTCCTCTTGGCAGCTGCGGACATTGGTATTCTTTGGCTTAAATCAATAAAAGATGGATGGTTTAAATCTTCCCCTTCAATCAAAAAAAAAGAAAAGTATTGGGAATTTTATGATTTAATGGATTGACCTTTCTGTAGTACTTCTTTGAATGGTTGTGTTTGGATTTTGCGTTTTTGGTTTACTATGGTATTAGGGGAATTAAACTTTGATCTGAGGGTATAAATATTGTTCTTCGGGTTGGTTAGACTGTGAACAGGTTTCTGTCATATTTGGAGTATTTTGGAACTTGTTAAGGAAGAACGCATCTGTCATATTGGGTCTATTCTTTTGATGTGCTTCTACTTGATGGTCTTCTTGGAAAGGAAGACTTTTCATGTGTTCAAAGAAAGTATGATTTTTTCATTGTTCAGAAAACAAAACGTCGCCTAATAGCTCAATAGGATATGTTGTTTTGATACGTAACTTGGCTAAGACGTTTGGTTAAGATGCTATGTCAGTGACAGTTGATAGGAGTTACCTAGATCGCCTAGACGAAAAGATGGCAAATGGGTTTTGTTAGTTTTTTTTGTTGGATCTTCATTTAATTTTATGTAAAAATAAAGTAACTGGGAATGCAAGTGGATCATGTACACCTGATAGAGAGTTACAAGACAACAAAAGGTAAAGGCAAAGCTATTGATGATAGGAACGAGCAAGGGATCAGAAAGAAAGCAATCTAGGATAGTAAAAGCCAGCCAAACATGCTTAACAATTGTTTATTTTATTTTATTTTTTCACATTAGTTGTATGCAAAAAAAAAATGTGTTACATGGTTTTTACTAAATTTATCTGCATCGTGGTATTCAATTGTCTTATATTTAAATAAGTTTAGTAACATTTTAGGCATTTATCCTTTTTGGTTAGTTTGTCATTCAAAAGCAGCTTTTAGGTTTGCTAACCAAACACACAGCAAAAGCTTAATAGAACAGTTATGGATCTTGACAGTCAAATGCTTTTACAGCAAAAGCTGCTTTACCCCGAAACAACTTTTGACCTCAAAAAGCAGTTTTTGCCAAAAGCTGCTTTTTGGCCAAAAGCTACAGCTTCCCCAAACAAATCCGTTGACTTTTATGTTGCTTAGTAGTACTTAGTACTTTTTTTCTCGATTATGTTCTAACAAACTGTATTCTTGGTTGCTTTGTCGGCAAATTCTTTGGACTAAAATGCTTGACAAATCACTGTATATGTCCTATAGGTTGATGCAATTGGATGTTTTGTAGTTATCCTGGTCATCGCAGTTGCTAGTCTACAGAAACTTTTGCCAATAATGTCACACATCAAACTTGGATACTCTCTACTTGTGAATTATGGATGATGGAAAAAATAAATATCACTTTGATTTGAACTGCAACGCCATTAGCATGATATTTATGGAAACATCTTGCCAACATGACACACATCCTCTTCCTCATACAGTTGTAAGCATTGGCATACCATAGAAACTAAAACTATATCAAAGCCACACATACACCTTGTTTTGTTACAATGTTATCTTGATCAACCAACACATATGAATATGTAAACCACATCCTGTTTTTATTAGTCACAAGATCCAAGAGATACCAATATGCTAGATCTACTCAAAGGGCCTTTGATACATGGACACTCTACCTAAGATACTAAGATCACACTGGGGACTTGTACTAAAATGTAACAAACTATGAGATAAATTAGTTTGATATGTGAAGGACAGCTCCCCTCTTATTAAGTGACTGAATATGACCATATAATGAATACACAAATCTCATATTTTACAGTATATAAAATTAAAGGCTAAGAGGTATTTAGATTAAACATCAAATGTAACACATAAATGAAGCAATTCTTTAGGTGTGCCCACATAAGCCCTAATACTTGAATTTGTAAATTATATTCTTGATTGTTTGATATCTACTTGAAGCCAATTAGAATTTCTTAGAAAGAAAAAGGCTCTTGCTTTATGCTATGGTTTGTGAATCATTGATTTGAGGGTGGGAGGCACACTAAAGTTCACAGACATGATAGAACACAACTGTTAGTTGGGAAACTGATGTAGGAACAGTTACATGTGAAGAAAAAATTCTCAACGTGGTAATCAAGGTACGACGTTGTGAAGAATGGAATGCATATGGGAAACCATTGAAAATCATCAGGTATCTTTTTGCGGTATGTCGATCTTTCCTGTCACATAAATTTCTTAAAACTCTAAACCTCAGTCACATGCCCATCCAATCCCCTCGTTAGAAAAAACCGGATTTTGTTTACCACATGGGTTCCTGTCACACATCAAACTTGGATACTCTCTACTTGTGAATTATGGATTATGGAAAAAATAAATATCACTTTGATTTGAACTGCAACGCCATTAGCATGATATTTATGGCAACATCTTGCCAACATGACACACATCCTCTTCCTCATACAGTTGTAAGCATTGGCATACCATAGAAACTAAAACTATATCAAAGCCACACATACACCTTGTTCTGTTACAATGTTATCTTGATCAACCAACACATATGAATATGTAAACCACATCCTGTTTTTATTAGTCACAAGATCCAAGAGATACCAATATGCTAGATCTACTCAAAGGGCCTTTGATACATGGACACTCTATCTAAGATACTAAGATCACACTAGGGACTTGTACTAAAATGTAACAACAAACTATGAGATAAATTAGTTTGATATGTGAAGGACAGCTCCCCTCTTATTAAGTGACTGAATATGACCATATAATGAATACACAAATCTCATATTTTACAGTATATAAAATTAAAGGCTAAGAGGTATTTAGATTAAACATCAAATGTAACACATAAATGAAGCAATTCTTTATGTGTGCCCACATAAGCCCTAATACTTGAATTTGTAAATTATATTCTTGATTGTTTGATATCTACTTGAAGCCAATTAGAATTTCTTAGAAAGAAAAAGGCTCTTGCTTTATGCTATGGTTTGTGAATCATTGATTTGAGGGTGGGAGGCACACTAAAGTTCACAGACATGATAGAACACAACTGTTAGTTGGGAAACTGATGTAGGAACAGTTACATGTGAAGAAAAAATTCTCAACGTGGTAATCAAGGTACGACGTTGTGAAGAATGGAATGCATATGGGAAACCATTGAAAATCATCAGGTATCTTTTTGCGGTATGTCGATCTTTCCTGTCACATAAATTTCTTAAAACTCTAAACCTCAGTCACATGCCCATCCAATCCCCTTGTTAGAAAAAACCAGATTTTGTTTACCACATGGGTTCCTATGCTTGGTTGCACAAATGTTTTTTCCCTAATAACAATTACAATGCTATATCTAGGCTTGCAAGAATCTAAGGCATAAAGGTTAACATTGCGATGCAGACACCACAGCAATTAATCGATCATTTCTATTCATTTAGGACCATTTCTTTTATATTTATTCTAAGAAGCTAGGTATAAGTGCGTAGGGAATGAGTTTACCTTCTGAAATGGGGAGAATGCACATCCCAACAAAGCATTTTACTAAAGCATACTTCATCATGGGCAACCATGGATGATTTAATCAAAAGACTAGCTATAGGATCTTACAAAGTGATCTATAAGCAAATATGCTTAGCGTAGTCTAGAACCTCATCATCTCTAACCTACCTAGCCCATGCACCCTTTATTTGTTTGGATAAACACTGCTCACTTTTTTATAAGTCCCCTCACTCCAACTCCCAAAAAAAAAAAAAAAGATCTCTTCTTAAAGGGGTGCCAGCAGTTGTCTTGAAGACAAAAATCAAATTTCATGAAAGACAAAAGGGTCTTAGCAATGCTTATATAATGGTCAGGGAGTTTCATCAAATAGACACGAATACAGGAGTTCCACAAACATAATATGATGCTCTATCGAAAGGGTTTAATATGGAACTAAATATAATTTGATAATAGGAAAGCATGGAAGAATTTGTTTAACACTACAAAATTTACAAATTGCGATGCATTATGAGGTGCTATTAGAAAAGGAAAACAAGCTAATGCTTCCAGCCCATCTCGTAAAAAATAATCTCAACAAGAATTACGAATTTCTGGATGAAAATAGCGGAAGATCTTTTTGCTCGCAAAGGAAAGAAATTCATTAAGCTATTTGGAAAAGACATTCCCAGCACAAATAACGCAACCACTTGAGTTATGAAGCATAATAGGTTATATATCATAACATCATTAACAACAAAATGGGATCCTAGATGGGATTCGATGAAGTCACACCTTTCTTCCAGGATTGCAGAACCCTCTTCAAATAGTTCCTCGACAGCACCAACTGATGAAAGTTTGTTCGTATGTTTACCAACAGTGTTCTGCGACTTTTTCCCAAAAAGAAGAGATGTAAACTTATTCTGATGCTTTTTTGGAGATGATGGTAGGACACAGCAATCAGATGAAGGTGGAATGATATCAACAACTAAGCAAGTGGTGTCATCTTTCAAGCCACTTGTTCTCAAAGCTTCCTAAAAAAACCAAATCCACAAGAATTAAGCAACGTGAGCTTAAAAAAAGCACTAAAACAAATATCTATAAGTAAAAAGACGTAAGCCATTAATGATTGGCATCACCTTAACAACAAGCTTTGCAGCAAGTTCTGCAGGTATCCCTCGGCACGCCTTCGCAGCCACCTCTGACGACAGAGCATCCCATATGCCATCTGACGCAATTATTAGCCGTCCTCCGGTTCTTGAAAGCTAACCATCCAATCAACAACAACAAAAAAACTATTATTCCATGGGATATGGAATACAACAAAACACCAAGTTTGATTTACACTCACCTTCACTTGCTTAACATGTGGTATCGGGACGATGAATTCACCCACATCTGTATCACCTATTGACCTTGAAAGGCACAAACCACCCGGCCAGCAGCGGAGCGGACCGACCTGAGAAGGCAGCACAAAACAAGTTTGCACTTCCCCATCAAGAAATGAACTTTGATCATAAAATTTGCAACAGAGTTTCTTCAGATTGTATACCTCCTGCCCGCCAGAGAGATTAAGCCTTCCAACCTCTCCCCCACTAGCAGTAACACGTTCCCTTTCCTCCGCATTCTCTTCCAGCCTATGATCGACGGTCAGCAAAGAAACCACACCACCCTGTGTATCCAGTATGCACCGCGAGTCGCCCACCGATGCGACCGTCACCCTCCACCCATCAACCACAACAAGGGTCACCGTCGTCCCCGAAGTCTCCCCTGATGACAACAATCAACGATCGGATTTTTCTCATCAGATAAACAAAAACCAACAGCAGGGCACGCATCAAGACTTGCCTTTGCGCTGGAAATCTATATCCGTCCTCACGAAGCCGGCAACCAGAGCCTGCGGAAGGGCCTGGAGCCACTCCTCCCTGCCCAGCCCCGGAGGAATCGCACTCATAACATTGTCCAAGAGATGCTCTTTCGCGAACACGGCCGCAGACACTCCATTGTGCCCATCGAAGATCTACAGACAAACATTGATTCCCGTAATCGAAACCAAAAAGAATATACAAGAAACGGGAGGAAGTTAAAGGAGATGGCGATGATACCGCGAAGACGGAGAAGGAGGAGGAGGAGTTGCCGGGGATCCGGAGGCAATCAGGCTTGATGAGGAAGTAGTCCTCGCCCCGCTTGGCGAAGGCGTGGTGGCCGCACTTGAGGGTGGGCTTCTCGGACTTGTCGCCGCGGAGCTCGCGGCCGATGAGGGTGGCGAGGGGGACCAGGGGAGGTCTCATGCTCGGATCCCGGTGCCGCCGGGCGTCGGTCATTAGCGACGACTCCGCGGTCTCCTCAAAACCCTAACACATGCTCGTGCCGGTCCTTCGAAGACCAATCTCATCTCAAAAACCGTATATTTCTTCCACCACTCGGATCAGAAAACATAGAGTAAAAGATCAAGAAACGCATCGATGGAAACCCTAGGCGAGATCGGCGGAGGGGATCGGAGGCCCCAATGCCGGTCGGAGAAGTCGATCTCGGCGATGGAGGAATCAAGAAAAAGGAAAGAGAGGGAGGGAAGGAGAGTGGGCGTGGGGCCCAATGGGGGCGAAGATATCGAGGAGGGATAGCGAGAGATCGACTGAGCCCACGGGTTCGGGATTTGCGAATTGTGGCAGAAAAAATCCGAGAGAGGGAGAGAAGGGTTGGGGGGAATGGGATGTCGGTACCTACTGCGGAGGCCAAGGAGGGGAAGGGACCTGCGTCGTCTCTGTTCTGCGGCACCGTAGAAAAAGGAGAGACAGGGAGAGAAAGTAGTAATGATGGATAAAATACGGGGGAATAAATTTTTAAAAGAAACGAGAAAGAACGGGAGAAAGAAAAGAGTTGGTATTTTGTTTTGGTTTGCAGCGGGAGTGGGGGGTGGGGGAGGGGCAAGGGGGAAGGTGTTTCGATTTCTGCTTTGCTTTTCCAGCTGCGCATTCAACTTTCTCCCTCTCTCTCTCTCTTCAATCGCTAGAAGCTGTGTGCGCCCAGGTAACGGCAACAAAAAAGACTAAGATATCCTCCGGCTAGAAAAATACTGTAATGAGGACTGAGGAGGTTAGAATTAGATAAGTGCTTCTTCTTTTTTTTTCTTCCTTTTCTTTCTTTCTTTGGTTCGTTCTTTCTTCTCCTTCCTTTTCTTCTCCTTCTTCTTCTTTTTTTTTATTTTTTATTTTTTTTACTAAGACAGATAATTTATACAAGATGTATATAAATACATCCAATAAAATCAGAAAACAGAAAATCACAGAGCTCCAAAGATAGCTTCCATTTCCAGCCCACAGGTACTACCAGCATGGTTAGCCACATAGGCGGCCATTCAATTTACAATTCCATTAGCTTTTCTAAATACATGCTTAGCTTGGACAGTACCACCATCCATCATCATCATCCAGATATCTCGAAGCAAAGGATGGTCGTAGTCGACAGCCCTCGGACCCTCTTGGATCTATCTGATGACCGTAGCCGAGTCACCCTCCAGGATGACTGAACTAGCTAGTAGCACTCGCCAAGCATGTCCAAGGCCCGCCCATGGAGCCTTCAACTCCGCACCAGAGACCATGATGTCGAGTAACTGACAACCACCTGCTGCCACTACTCTGGAGCATGAGTTTCTGATTACGAAACCCACGCCTCCCTTTGTGCCTCCATTCAGCACAGACCCATCAAAGTTGACCTTAAGAAAGCTTGGAGATAGAAGCTCCCAGGTAAAGAACATCGTATGGGGTACTGCTAAGGCAGAATGGCAACCTCAAATATTTCGAGCTGTCAAAGACCCTTCTACGCAGGAGACATGACTAATCTCCACCGTCTGTGCTCTGACACTCTCCGCTACGAGCCTCGGCGACAAACTATGCTTGTCAAAAGTTCGAGCATTCCTTGTCAGCCAGATTTGGTATACTGTGCAAGTCGTTCTAACAGCCTTCTGACGTATCAGTGAATTATCCAACCACCGACAGATGGTCCGTAAGAACAAGTGTTTTGACTCCAAACCTCCCTCAAGACTTAGGAGTTATGCATGCTAGTTAAGTGCCATTCCTGCCAAATATATGATAGTTATCCCGCATACAGTAGTTGTGCATGCTATACCCTCTCAAGCAAAACAAACTCAAATAATTTCACGATAATCTCAAGCCACTCGCGCTTGGCAGATAACAAGGGGAGCAGGGGAGAATCCAGATCACTGTGCCGACCGTGCGATTTATGCGCGTGCTGAGGAACGTGCCGTGGTTATCAAACCCAAACCCCAAGCGGTGAGTCAGACCGTGAAATCGGAGAACCGTACCTCGAGCCGGGTCCGGCTTTGTAACGAGACCGCTGTCAATGATCCGTACACCGAATCAGCCAAAACCCCACGCCCGCGGGGGACGTTGATGCGGTATGGGAGTTCCGACACGTGCACCAATCACACACGGGGCACATGCCCCGGCACCTGCGCAGGGAGGATCCCCACAATGTGAACCAGCGCCATGATATTATAGTGTAACTAGTGTCCCACCAAACATACATCATTTGTGGTAACAATGCCATTTTAGGTTAGAAAGAATAAGTAATCCTTCTGTTTTTTTATTCCAATTTCATTGCTAAGCCTACCAGATAGGGGGAAAATGGATCAGATGATATCAATCGAGATCTATTTTTCAATTCAAATCTATTCGGATATGAATAAAAATTTGAGATTAATGTGCGTATTCATATCCATATCTATTAAAGAAAAATAGATAAAAAATAAATAGACTATTTGAATATCTATTTTTATTTGTAATTTTATTTAATTTTATATAGCATTCATGACTTTTTAAGAAAAATAAATGATTGTATTAATATACTATTAAATTAATTTATCATTTACTTTATAATATTTTTGATTCTGTGGTCATAAAATTTAATTATCCGACTTATATTCGTATTTATATTTATATTTTCAGTATCAGATTTATATTTGCATCTATTGAAGAATATTAATATAAATTTTTGTATCAGACTAATATTGGTATCTATATCAGTATCCATCAAATAAAATAAATATGGATATCGATATACTAATATTCGATCCAGTAGTGTCACATTTTCATAGCAAAAGTAAATTGGGTTTATTATCTACCAAGCTAATGGATATTTGGACTAAACGGCACATAAATAATGAAGCAAAGTCTAAGCTCGCGTTGAAGGATATATAGAAAGATGGTTCGAGGATATTATTATATGATCAAGAACGTCTATATGTACCACCACATGGCTTGAGGCATGGTCCAACAATAGAGCTAGTGGAACCGCACTAAGTTGTTTGCAAAAGAACCTTTACAACCAAAGGGATTTATAAAGATCAGATATATGAATGTTTTGATAAACAAAGGATCATTGATGCTAGAATGAAGCTTTTCCCTCCTCCATATAAACACCAACTAATGCTCGTCACGTCAAGTGATACCTAGGAATCACACTCGAGACTTAACCAATAACCACCCTCCATACACATTAGGAATCTCTTAAATTGGCACTTGAGAATGTGCAATGAGATCATGAAATGTTGCTCATGTTTCAAGGAACGGAGTCATCTTTATTTAAAATCATAGGTGCCAGATAAATAAAACATGAGGCCACTTACGAACGCCAAAACTATGATAGACTTGTTCTGTTTGCTAGCCACCATTATTCGCCTATTGAAGCAGGCAATTAGGGGTCTAGGATACACCCTTTGTTGGATTTTCTCTTTTGCTTTCAAGCACTAAAAAATCTGGAAAAGTTGTGCAACAATAAATATCGTAGAGAAACAACATATTTTGAAATTAAAACCAAGTGTAAATCGCAGTAAATTTGTAAGATTGATCACAAATCTTTTATGAAAAGTAAAAGTTTAACAAAGTAAGGCTTAGAAGTAATATAAGCAAAAGGCTAAACTACATAATAACCCTCCAAATGCATTAACCCTGAATCCATGGATAACTAATACTCTCACTATTTCAAGTAACGGATTGATTCAGCATACCATCTTTCACACCCCTTCAACCAATAAGACTGTTCTTCATCAAGTTGGTAGTTGGTACCAAAGAGACAAACTGACCTAAACCACTGTAGAGAAAACCTTTTTGTCAGGCAACTTTTCTAGGATACAATTCTTCTCATTATTAGCAGAGGGAAAAGTCCACAATAGTGGTGCAACTTGATGCATTTAGATCAGTAGAACATGAGAACAAGAAATAATCATATATGATTTAGTCTCTTCGCCTATCAACTGTTCGTGAGAAGCTAATCTTATAAAATGCAACTCAAAAGGATAACTACTTGCAACAAACTCATCATCTTACTAGATATAAGTTATAAAGATTCATTGTAATTTTTCAGACTAAGCCTTCGACGTCACACAAGATATGTTCATGATAAGATATGGTGAATGTATGGTTTTAAACAACGGCAATATAACTGTTATAACAGTTTAATACACCCTTATTATGAAGAAATATAATAGCTATTATTTTGTATTATTTTCTGTTATTTTCTATTTTTTTAATAACAAGCATTATAACACAAATGATGAATGTTGTTTATTTATACTTTCTTTATTTATACACAGACATATAGAGAGGCCAATGGGGCTGCGGATTAGGTGACATCGTATGTGGCCAACTATTTCAGAAATACTCTGCAGGTGGAGGAGAGGAGTTACCTAGTGCACTCCAAGAGCTATTGTTTTTTAATTTTTGTTTGGTTGTATCCGTACCCACATTATATGATACATCAGAGTTAGCAAAAAAAATAAAAAAAATAAAACAATATATTTATTTTGATTTTCAAAATTTCTGCTAAAAATTCCTTCCAAAAATCATCGTGCTTTCCAAAAAATATATTATTTTATTAGATAAAAATTAAAGAAAATATAGCATCAATATATCACCATCTTTTTGCTAAGACAAGATATTTTCTGTCATAATACTGTTATAATAGCCATTATTTTGAAGATTATTGTGATATTAAGAATTTTAACACTTGTTTTTGAGGCAAAAAAAATATGTCAATCTATAATTGTCAATAACTGTGGGTGATCGAAGCTGCAAATTTCAAAATAATTTTAAGGATATGTTCGACATTGCTGATAAGAGCAGGGAGAAATCAGGTCATTGGGATAAAACCAAGCGTGCGATTTTCCATTATTGTACGGCGTTGGATTCTATAACGGATCCAGTGGAGCTCCCGGGCCCACCCCGTCGAGTTCTACGGGAGACGATCCCCCGAGTCCTGGGTCCCACGATTAAAAAACGACACACAAGAGCCGGACCGTCGGATCGGATTTCGACGGTGGATTTGCTCGACGCGTCGAGATATGGACGGCAGCGGGCCAAAGGGGTGTATCTAGATGGCGAAGGCGACACGGCGGGACGCGGTGACGTGGCCATGTGACGATGGGCCCCACACGGGGCTCGTCCACTCATCGGCTCAGGTGCCCCCTAGCTGTAGGTTTGACGGAAAGAAGCCTCCTTTTCTCGAATTCGCTCCCAGTTTTCAACTCGCTTTTCCTCCGCAATGAAACATCTAACTGAAGCTTGGTGCGGGGCTTTTTATTTTATTTTTATTTTTATTTTATTTTTTTAAGCGGACGGGCCGAATATAATATGGATATGGACACATCTACTAAAATAAACAAACAAAATATCGCGGAATGTCATAAGTAGCTTCTCCTCCTGAGGTGTTTCTTTCTAGCAATTCAGCCGTAGTAATATGATGATATGATGCAGACAAGAAGAAGTTTTAGTTAATTAATTTGTCCACTTCTTTTGTCAAGACCATCGTCTTCATGGTTGGGTAGTAGAAAAGTCTAGGATGATTTGAGTTCTCAGCTTGCATCCCTTTCTTTTAAATTAAAAAAATGAAGGCAAGAACTTATCCATTCAATTTACAAGACAAATCCCACCACCATAGGAAGTTCTAAGCCACTTGCATATTGGATAAATATCTTTTGTTAGATGGATCTTGTTCATCATCTTTATTCTTATTTTATATTTGAAAATTCATCTCCTTGCGCCATGTTAGTACCCAGGAATAGCTGAATAAAATAACAAAAGTAATAGAAAATAAAAGAGCATGGTAGATCAAGATTGACTGTGGTTCACCTAAAATCTATGTTATAAGTACTGAGGGAGTGGCAGGTCCACTGTAACAAATGGAGTATGCGAGAGCTCACCGAGAAAAAATGATTCGGAGAAAATATAAGAATAGATTTTGCCAAGAAATCTAAACATAGAAGAATCACATGTGTCAAGATCTTGAGACCAAAAAATAATGTTCAAGCTCTATCTTTTGTTCTCTCCCTCATATTTTGCTTCTAACACCACATTGCATCCTCCCACAGCATTGATTCGATCACTGACCTTTCAATCCTTATAACTTTCTTGTTTCTTGGCCAAATTGGGCATATGAATGTAGAAAAGACCTAATGATGGCCTTCGAATATATAGCGGCCATTGATCATATGATGTTTTTGTTTTGAGAGAAAAATGGTCTGCAAGAAAAAAACGTCCATAACTATAATAGAACTTGTGATTCATTTTTTTCTCAAACCACATGTTATAATTGGCTGCAAATTTTCAGAAATGATCATACCCCAATAGGCGCTATATGAAAAGAAAGTTCAAACACCGAGCATAGCAAAAGTTGCCATCGAAGGATATGGAGGTCCTACTAATAGCCAGCCTATGGAAAACCATATAAACAAAGATTTCGAAAGCATGCATATTCAACATCTTTAGAGCCTCGAGAAACATGAAAGGCTATGATACCAATGACAGAAATCAAATCTTCGGTCAGAATGAAGATCAATAACATACCTCTCGAAAGCATGTGATCAACGTTTCCAAAGTTCATCTTCAGCTAGAATTATATATTTTGGTCTCCTTGTGTTCTTGAACATCTTCTTCCTTATTGTATCGAAAATTCGTGGCCAGAAATTTGTTTGTAATTGAAAATTAAACTCTTTCACAAGAGTCTATATAAAAAGGGAGAGGAATTTCTTCCAATAATCTCTCTCATTTTTTATCCCTTCATTTTACTATTAGGTGGTTACGTTGGTTTGTAGCAGTTCTGATAACTATACAAGATGTAATAACTCCCATCTGAACCTATTTGAACTAGGCATGGGCATGCTCTCATGGGCACCAGCCTCTGGCTCTTGAATTAGTGCTTGTATAAATAGTACATGGATGAGATACTAAGTTTCATAACCCGCATGATATATCTCTGTATACACTTTCTATATGCTATGCTATTCATTGTGAACTAGGAGATACCCTAGTGTTCTCATCTCTTTGCCAAATAAATAAATATATCTGAATCTTGGATAGTGTATTCACAGGAATTTAGTTCCTGGTAATTATAATTCTTGTGGATCATTTTGTTATCTCAAAAATTCTTGGTAACATTATTTGCATAAGTATTCTAAAAGGATGTCAGAGATAGTTTATTAATAACCAAAGTTCCATTAGTCATCCCATATATGCATGTTGGGTACGTACATGCTGCGCCTCTCTAACATCATGTTGTTTCAAGGCCCTGGATCGCTATATTAATTAAAGCTTCACTGCAGCCATGCAACATGCACATATCAAACATGTACACGCATACCAAGGCAGTGTTGAGTTGCCAAGAAAGTGAATAGGGAAACCATGATAAAAAAAAGAAAATAAAATGAGGATTATGTATTGTTGGCCTATTTTTAATAAATAAAAAAAGAATTGTAGATGAATTTTGTTGTTTGCTACGCAAGAGATAATCTGAGATTCTATTTTGTTTATCTTTCCAAATTCTTGGAGAGGAAAGAGTTTTTTTAGCCCCTATAAGCAATCTTTTAATAAGGAAAAATATATAATAGAGTGGCTAGAGTAATAGTATTAATAGTAGTAGTAATAGTAATAATTATAGTAGCAATAGTAATAATAATAGTGATAATAATAATAACAGTCATAATAGGAGTAACAACAATAACAACAGTAATAACAACAACGATAGTTATATAAAGTTAGGCCTAGTTTGGGCCAATCATTTATGAGCCCAAAAACCCATCCAAGCTATCTCAACAATTCAGCTGCAAAGTCTCCCACAAAGTCTCTGTGTAGCTTTCCATTATCTCTAATTTCAGTTATAACAATAGCAACATTATGTAATATTGTATACGTTAGATGACAAGTTGTAACCTCCACATTCATTGGAGATAGTTTTTATAACTCTATATATTCAAATGAACAGCTCTCAGTGAGGGCCAAACTAGTTTTTTCATATTATTTTACTTACATAGTATCAGAGCATACAAGCTAACGCTTGATTCTGATATAGCTTCCGCAACCTTAGCAAACTTGGTCTAACAGTGGAAACGCTTTAACGACCACTGGCAAACCATGGAGCAACTTAATTCGCTGGATATTCTATCGTCGATGGCCTCCGGTTGTGGCGCCGCCGCATCAGGCTTTATCGCAAAACTTGGCGATGGACAATAGACTTCCCTCCGGCATGACACAGGGGAACGAGCCGCTAAAAACCTGTTTCCGATGTCTAACAATCCCTCCAAAATTTGGATGAGTTTGTTCGACACCCAAACAATCCCTCCCAGATCTTGATAGAATTCCGACTGCTACCAGCCATCATGCCTCAATGCCCGAATGTAACGACGCCAGAGTGTGGAGATGGAACGCCTCTGGAGCCCTCTCAGTGGCGAAGTTGCTCTTGTTTCTCATCACACGGCGACATCTTCTCTCCACTCGGTAAAACTTTTGCTGACTTTCTGTTCCCGAGAAAGCAAAGATCTTTAGATGCCTATGCTTCAGCAGCAGAGTATTGACCGTCGATAACCTTGCAACAAAGGGCATCAAAGGCCCGAGTGCATGCCCCCTTTCCTCCTCTCAGGAAGAGTCAACAATTCAATATAATCTGAAAATTATACAATTCATCTGCAAAAAAATTCTAAATATTACAATAACTAAACTATTAACCTAAGATATTGCATATATTATACATGCCACACAAGTTGTACCATAGAGCTTCTTCTTCTAAATTTTACGATTCAAAACTTCTAGTGCTTAAGTTATTTATACATTATTCGGAAAACATTATAATATACATATGCTGATCAAACCAGTTCTACCCTCCATAAGAACGGCCTTGCCTTTAATATTTTCCTAAAATACTGATATCAGTCTAGCCTCTGGATATGAAAAATATAGGTAAAGATTATGCCCAGCGAGTGACAAATACACTTTACAAAACTACTTCAAGCCATATTAATAATGTAATTCAATTAAATCACATAAGATATGATACATCTTTACAAGTAATGTTTATAGTATTTATTATCAATAATATCTACATACCAAAATTACATGCCATCTTTTCAATAATATTGGTATAAAGAATTGATACATCATATCAGAGTACAATACGTGTCCAATATCATAATCATGCTTATATTTATATGTTTAAGTGGGATACTTAATCTTTTTAGCTCTATAACCCTGACTGCAGTGTATTTATACTATGCTGCTCAAGTATCACCATAATTATTCTCGTGGTGGGGTCACTATAATGTCGCCCATGGTGGGGATCACCACGATCGCCCTTGTGGTGGAGTTGCCATATTATATTTACCATGATCATCCCCATGGCGAGGATCACTATATAATCAAGTCTGGACTCATATATAGTAAGGTTGAGAGTCTCACACACACACACACACACACACACACACACACACACACACACACATATATATATATATATATATATGTATAATTTAAGTATTTCTTTTTTTTAATGCTTGATTTCATTATAATAGGTATCAACATATAATTTAATAACAGAAAAGCCATCACCAATTAATTAACCGTATTTATAGAGATTTCAAACACTATTAAATTTGAATTTACCATAATAAATTATAATTTTAATGATAAAAATTTAATTAACTTTAATTAATTAATATAAAGTGGAAATGTTACTTATCTTGTAGATATGAACCATTCAACGATCTAAGTACTTCTTTGGGGTTCCTCATAATCTAATAATCCAAAATCACGTGCATGTATCGAATTATTAGTACAATCATATTTTAAAATTAATTTCTAAAAATCTCTAAAAGAATTCCATTTTTTTCTAATTTTTTTAAAAATTCTAAAATTTCAGGTTATAACATTTCTTTGTACCTAGTTACAAGACAGAAGGTGAGAGTTGGTACGGTAAAAATTGCGCCGGGCTTGCTCAAAAGCGAGAGAAAGAAAGAAAGAAAGAGTGCGAGCCTTTACCCTCTTAACACGCTCGCGCACCAACACACGGGTGGAGAGAGAGAGGGGGGCCTTTCCTCTCTTTCTTTTCATTTTGTTTTTCCTCCTATTTTTTGCCAGAGAGAATCCGGAAGGAAGAAAGGAAGAGAAGAAGGAGAGGAAGACAGGGTGGGAGTGGGAGGATGGGTGAGAGAGAGAGAGAGAGCGTGAGAGGAAGATGGCGAAGGAGGAGGAGGAGGAGACGGCGGATCGGTGAGGAGATGCCGGAAGGGCGACCGGCCGGTGGTTCAGCGGAAAAGGAGGGTGGAGGGAGGAAAGAAGAAGAGAGGGTATGCTGCGGTGGGAGCTATGGTCACGGAAGGAAAGGCGCAGGTCACTGCCTTAGGGCGGGCCCTCCATATTTTAAACCTGGTCCACGGGGCCCAGGTATCACAAACCCAATAAAATACCAGCACCGAGACCACCCTTCACCTGGATCTCGAATCACCCTCCTCCCCTTCCGTCCCTGGCAAAGTCGCCGTTCGGACTTGGGGTGAGGAGGGGTGGTGGCCATGGATCCGAGAGAGGAGAAGACGAAGGAGATGCGAGCGACGATAAAGAGAGAGAGCACCCTCGTTTCCCCAACTTCAACAATAAAATCTAAACCTAAGGATGGGGAGGCGAAATTCAGCTCATTAGCATCGCCCAAAAACTTTGCGGGCTCGTTCCGTTTGCGAAAAATATTTTTTTTTAAAAAAATATAAATTTTGATAAATTTTTTAAAAAATAAATATTTAAAAAAATATTTTTAATATGTTTGGTTAATCATAAAAAAATAATAAATTTGTAAAGTGCTTATGTTTGATTGACCATCAATTTTTTGTAAAAAGTTATGTATAATTTCTATTATATTCTTAACAAAAATTAGGTTTTTAATATCTCTTTAATGCTGAAGAATTTTTTTAGAAAAAATAAAAATTGAATAATTTCCGACTCATAAAAAAAACTTTCTTATACTTTTCATAATAAAATTTTTTTATAAAATATAAAAATTATATTTTTATGAGGATACAATTTTTTCGTTCTTTTTTTTTAAATTTTAACAGAAACATTATTTTATTATTATTATTATTATTATTATTATTATTATTATTATTATTATTTTGGCGAACCAAACGGGCCCTGCATGTTGCACCCAAAATTCGGGGTTTTGGACATCACTTATTGGTGTCCTAGTTCACACTGTTTACGAGAATGAGTAAATGCTGTAAAGAACCATCTCTGACAGGCCAAGCATAAAGTCCCATTTCACATACATGAGTGCGACAAGGTAGATTTTGAGGACACAAAAGTCGCATTGCCTTCCAGTTGGTGAGCCTGGTCCGGCTCTGGTACTATTACGTAAACTATTTGCCCACATTTTCAATAGGTGAAGTGAAAGCAAAGCTAGAGGGAGACTGAGAAATAGATGATGGCCCTCACATGGGATGGCTATTTGAAAGCAAAAGCAGTAATCATGAGAGGGGATGAAAATGAGAAAAGAAGTAATTATGAGCATCCATGGAAAAAGAACCAACAACTATACACCTGTGCAGAACCATCTCTTCTTTTGCATTTCTTCTTCTTCCAACTTTTTCTTTTCCTTTCCTTTATGAATTATGAACATGGCAGATAAAGAATGGTCATCTGAAAATGATACATGTCGACCACTTGAAGCAAAAGCAAAGAGGGTGTGGTAGGACTCCCACCACCCTTCACTACAACCACCAAACCAATCCAAGCAACTGGGGTTATTGGCACTCATTACCATACTCGAGGACAAGGCCCTCGATCTATCATGAAAATCTAAAAAGAAAGCCAGGAAACACGCAGCATCCTTTCAAGAACCGTCCTTACTTCGCATTGTTCATTTTCCCACCAGATGAAGTCCGTTTCCCATCGCTGCTGATAGAATTAGGCTGCCTCCCTGTCCGATTAGACCCGTTCGACACTTTCCTGGATGGCGAAGGGAGGTGTGCATGGTTTGGAGTTCTAAATTATAGTAGAGGAAAATAGGAACCATTAGAAGCATTCAGAATGATTTAATTGAAAAAGAATGTGCTTAAAGTAATGCAGTAAACAGAAACAGACAGGCTTATTTTGCTCTGTTGAGGAGTAGGTTCGAACAAAATTTAGAAGTACAGAAAATTCAAAATTCATGTTATATGTCATATATGAATCCCAACATGGTAGTCTATATATCTCACAATACTAGCTTAATTAAGCCAGCTTCATAGCAAAAAAAAAAGGGGGTTGAAATTTGTATTTCTACTTATGTGACATCAACAGTTCGTAGATTGTCGAGAAATATTAAGCAAAGGAGCAGTTCTTTCTCCTTCTCATTAAACAAAAAAGATGCAAAAGACTTGCACACAAAGAAATGACTGAACACATGCAACCAAGGAAGACCCTCCAAGACTATATCATCAGTGACAAGCATGTAAACCAAAGGACTTCATCCTGACCTCAAAGGTGCCAACTATGAGACCAGTAAGCCAAATGAAACAAACCCCCCCTAAAGCATGAGATTCAAGTTCAATGCCAGGGCGGTTGGAAAGGGTTGGAGATTGTTGGTTATGATCACAGATCTTTTATGGAGACAAATAAGCTCTGACTAACAAGACTATATTATCAGTGACAAGCATGTAAACCAAAGAACTTCATACTGACCTCAAAGGGGCCAACTATAAGACAAGTAAGCCAAATGAAAGACAACCCTAAAGCATGAGTTTTAAGTTCAATGCCAGGGCGGTTGGAAAGGGTTGGAGATTGTTGGTTATGATCACAGATCATTTATGGAGACAAATAAGCTCTGACTAACAAGCACCCTAAAGTGGGTGCACTTCTAATGCCTAGCTGTGATGAGAAGGATATAACAAAAAGAAAGAGTATTCCAGACAGTAAACCTGCACTTCCTACAACTGCAGCAAAACTTGCCATCACTGAAAGCTGGTAGTAGCCTAGAATCTCCAATCTGAACATATCCAGCTGTTTGCCTAGCAAATTGCAATGCTCTAGTCTGCTGCAAGAGTTATTGGTTGCAGCTAGACAACACTATACAGAGAGTGATGCATGCTAAAAGGATTATTAGGGAAAAGAATTGGCATCTGCCGCATCTCTGATATGGCATGATACCATGCTGGTTTTGTTTTCAGCAGTTACTGTAGCCTAGGATGGTGTTCCTTCAATATAGCAAAATTAATAACAATAAAACATTAGAAATTTTCCCCAACTAAACAACAAATTTCTAATATTTAGATCTCAAACAAAAGGCCACCATCATAAAACATCGTGGATATGCATAATTTTGGTCATCTGTTCTCAACCTACAATAAAAGGGAAAAGTATAATTTATTTTTAGAATACTAAGAAACAAAAAAAAAACATACAAAATTAGAATATGTTATCACTGACTAAATTGACTCGTTGATGTAGCAGTTTTAGCCGTATTGGTTTTGGCAATTCAACCAGAACTCATAAGAGAGGAGTTTTAGGATGCAAACATAACTTCAATAATCCTGTGATAAAAAAAATTAAAAACAAGAAACTTTCTTTCACATCTAGACTCATAACATTTTAAAATATCTATATTTGCACAATCAAAGGTACAGCTTTAGCTAAATTGCTGGTCAATGATTACCTTATATCTGGGCTATTTGTTGGCTTTTGTTGAGGTTTTTTGATCCTTGACCCACCTTCATTAACTGCAGTATTAACATTTTGGAGATTGAATTGCCATAAAGTGTCCGCTTCTGAAGAATCACTTGTTGCAATGTCTAAATCATCTGAATCATCAGTGCCCACAGAATAAAACCGGCTTCTTTGCATATCAAAATCATGACTATCTTTTCTCCTAGTGGCATTCCTGAGGTATTGTTCTGGATAAGCTCCCACATCGGAAATATACCTTTGGTAAAAAAAGTCAGGCAGGGGTGCCCTATCTCCTTCCCAATCCCTTAAGGAATCATCATCTCTGATCACAGCCTCATGCTTGTTCACCATGACCTTGTCAACCCAGTCTCCAGGAACACTTTCTTTATCTTCTCCCATCTGAAAAATTGTTCTGGGATTGCTGTCTGGCCAAGGGGAATCATTTGCCATTAACAACTCTTGGAGATCAAAGCTTGGTTTCTTTTGTTTCAATGAAGGTTTACTCCACATCTACAAATATATCATTATTAGAAAATTCATGCTTCAGGATATGGCAAAGCAAAAATGCAGTCAAGATAAATTACCAGCAATAATCTATTTCATGGTCATAGGAACCAATCAAATCAAACCATCATCTCTGGGAAGCCATAAAGATCTTTGAGCAGAAATTAACCAGTTTCTATTCAAGCACTGATGATATGATAAAAAGTGCCATAACCCAGTTATGGTCCCAGCAATCCGGGATCCTGTGAGAGGTAAACTGGGGACAGTCCTAACGTTTAGCATTTTTCTTGTCAGTCCTAACCTGGCCCCTATAGATGATATAATACATGGAAGAAAATACATAATTGATATCACAGTATTTATATAACATTTTCTACTTGACATATATAAAATCGTCAAATCACTTTCAAGATGCTGAATCCAAAATATAGATCCCTAAAATATTTAAAATTGTGAGGACTGATGAAAATGATAGAGATGATACAGGTCATCTATGCCTATGAACTGAAGCAAAAGCCTGACTTATATTTAATAATTATTAATCTTGAGTGAAAAATCAAAGTCTTAATATTTAAGTGATATATCTAGCATCTAATATGCAAGTTAAACATATTTATTGCATTAGGGAGGACGTGTATGAATATAACTGTTTAATTTGATAGTGATGAAATGAATAGCTAAAGAGAAATTATAATCCAACAACACAGCACATTTAATATAGTGAGAGCATTCACAATCCCTAATTTAGTATTAGCTGTCCTAAGTACGATACCTCTATGTTTCCAACATCCTCCATAGGCTGTCTGCGGTTAGTTTGATTATTTAAATACTCTTCACCATGCCGCCGATTTGAGTTTACAGGTGATGGTGCCTTCATGTTGAGCATGTCAGGATTTGGTATTATATTCTGAAGATGCTCTGATCCTCCTTCTTTCCTTGCTAATGCTGCTTTAAGACAGGCTATCTGAAATAAAGAGAAAAGGGATCTTTATATCTGAAAGGACAAAGAAATATGAAACAGAGGGATGTGTATCATATATATCAATTTAGAGGTAAAAGCTCAGGCAAAAAACCTGCTCCCTGAGCTCTTTAACTTCTCCATTTTCTTTATTTATTCGAGCAGCACCAAGTTCAACAGTAGAAACCCGCTCAGCAAATTTGAGCGTGCTAATCGTTTCTCCAACAGCATCCATTTCAGGACTTATATGGACAAACATCAATGTTTTTGCTTGCCCACCTGAATATTTAAACTTATAGAGCTCAGTGAAATAGAGATAGAACTTCTTTTAATTCTCATTAACAAATTAACAACATTGAAGGCATAAAATTTACCAAGAGAGTCTTGAAGCAATTGCGTGAGTTTACTATTTCTGTAAGGAACATGCGAGTTCTTCTGGGCAAGAGCAGATATTACATCCCCTAGAGCTGAGAGCGATTTGTTTATATGTTGCGCCTCTTTTAGCCTTTCTCCCGTGGCCTCAGATTTATCAACTCTTTCACTGCCTGCAAGATCAACTAAATGCATGCATCCCCGAAGGATCGTTCCAGATGTCATATCTCTTCCTTGAACATGAACAGTCAAGCAACTGCAAGCAAGATCATTTGGCATCACATACCCATGTAAATGGAATTATATTAATTTATAGTGAATCAAATGCAACATTAAATCATCATAACACACCTATGAGAACGGCTGCTACGGTCATTCAATGCTGTAGCACCCACAGCACGGTTCTTCTGCCCAATGTTCATTAGTTCAATGACATCAGATGTTGACATAACAGGGACTAAGTTTGCATCAGGCACATTAAGTCCTTTCTGGGAACTATTACGAATTTCTAATGTATTTACTTGTTAAGGAAATTTAGTATTACTGTCAGAAAAAGTTGAAGAATGAGAACATATTAGCAATAAATATGATGCTTAAAAGTACATCTAAATTTGTTCCAAAAATTACTACTACGCATACCTGAGACAGACGTCCAACTACAAAGTCAAAACAAAAATCTAAGATGAACTATTTTACATATTGAAACATTTACTTGTAAAGGAAATCAAACACATTAATGAAATATTTTGGAGCAGAAACAAATAAAAGTGGGAAGGATATCTTTTGTTAAGACCATCACTGACAAGAAGGTCTCTCACTTGCTCATTGTAAATTTCAATCATTTGAACAGAGATTTCATAATAAAATGCGCCCCTTCTTTGTTCTGAGAGTTTAAATAGGTCACTCAGTGCCTTATAATTCACTCCCTGTGTTTGCTCATTCAGATTCCTAGGCCCACTCTGCATAACATATAAAATTAGCTCAACTGAGGTAGTTAGTCCACTAAATGTCAACTTTTTATAAGGGTAACATCTCAAATGCTCGAAGTATTGAAATATCATGAAAAATCATCTAAATGAAAGCTTTTGGTTAGTCATGCAATTCTTTATCTAAGATGAGTTTTTGTCAAATTTCTTACCATAGTATATGTTTTCCCTGATCCAGTTTGGCCATATGCAAATATACAAACATTATAACCATCAAGAACAGATCGAATCAGAGGCTGTGTATCTGAGAATACCTCCTCTGCAGTATGATAAGAAAGAAGTGACTGGCTGCTCAAGATATTTACGTATGAAAAGTAAGAAGCAAGACAGCATCTCATAAACCTTGGGTTGCTGATGGACTGAAAATTTTGTTGAAATTGAAAGATCTACGTCCTTCTTTTCCATTCTTTGAAGGGGTGAGGATTGTGATAGTTCCATCATCGATACAACCAATAGTGCTACTACTTAGTTGTCCAGGTAGGAAGGGTCTAACTCGGCAATAGACCCTGATACTTCCTATTAACGGGAAAAAGTGAGGTTAACACTGTAAAAAGTTATTTCACACAATACAAAAATAACTAAACAGATAGAAAGTTTACCCTTCAGATCTTGCACTTGATTGTATAGCTTTCTGTTTTCTTCAAGTACTTTGTGATAACCTGAAGCTGCATGAGCAACGCTGAGAAGATGCTTTCCTGTTATACAAAATGTGACGCAAAAGAACACATAAATATTTCTTTCCATGAGTTCATTTAACCTTGACAGGTTCCCTAATGATATGCTTTCCATCTTACCAAGCTTACTGAATTCCTCAGAGTACTTCATTTGCACGAACTCCATACCAGCTCTTGTAATTTGAAGAGTACGTTTCAATTCCTACAGAAGGCATTGAATACGGATATAAATTGATTAATCTCACATTTAAATCAAGCCACCCAGGAACACCATTGAAGCTGTGTTATTACCTGAATATCTCTTTGTTGTTGCTCAAATATCTTATGTTGCTTCAAAATCTTCTCTTTTGATGCCTCTTCTTCTTTCACATTCTTACGAACATAGCCCTCTTTCTTTGACCTCATGAAAGTAATTTCCTCCTTCTCCATCTTAAAAATGATGATGTATTATAGGGTTGGGTCATTCCCACACTCATTTAAGGACGAAGCTATTGGAGCAAATATATTATAACAGGATGTAATGGTTCCATTCTTTTATTATGACTATTCATGCTTAAAAAGTATTTCATATAAGCTGCATGAGAGAACATTGCTTGAAATCAATCTAATACATACCTTCATCTCACAAGAAGCAGAGGGGGGATCTATTGAAACCTTTTGTTTGCAAAAAGATTTACTGTTGTCAGCAAGACCCTTCAGAGCTGTTTTCACCTGTTGATTTTCCAATACAAATAATTTTATAGTCATGAATATCATCATCAATAAATATTTATAGCTATAAAAGAGTCACAACTCAAGAAGGGATAATATAATGAAGAGAAATGAAGCACCTTCTTCAAATAAACACACTATATTCACAAATGACAGCCAAATAGGAGGGTTGAAGGATTTTATTGGAATATGAAATTAAAATATTACTTTTTTTCCTTCAAATAAAACTGCATACTAGAAAAACACTGGAATAGAATGTACCAGCTCGTTTTGGCTTGCTATGCGGTGCTCAAATTCTTCCATTACTTTACCTAACATAGACTCTAAAAGCTGCAAATAGACAACAACAGTCTTATCTCCCCCTTCTGCATTCACTAAGAACAATCAATTAATTAACAGGGAAAAAATAAATAATCTTACCTGTGGAACTTCTTCAGGCCTCTTGCCGGATAGGACCGCATGTACAAGCATACTCAGTGGACGCGAAGAAGTCTGTTTGGCATAATATGCAGGATGCTAAGCAAGGTGAAGCTAATCATTCAGTAGAATGAATTTCAAAATTAGCACACTAACCATTTCACTGGATTCAATTGAAATGTCGCCACTTAAATTATGCTCCACACATAAAACATCATTCTCATTCATTGACTGACTCCTTAACAAGGAATTCTTGAAAGATTCCGGATTTTTCCTCAAGAAATTTTTCCCTAAGTTGGAAGGTTTAGAATTCCCACCATATTTCCAAGAACCATGGCCGCCCATTTGTTTCCATTCACCATAGGATTTGAGAGCCAGAACGCAGTCCACAATCCTGGCACTTTTCCCTCCCTGAACTTCCAGAAAGCAGGATTGCATAGAGAACACAAGGTTAAAATGTATTTTATATATTTCATCATTAAATTATAATGCAACACCTTGAAAAACTTTGACAAAGCCACATAATTATCAGGTTGAAATTAAATGCAATTCAAGAAAACTCATTGTAATATCCATCAAGCCTTATTGCAGCTAATTGAAGCAACTTACTGAATCCACATTCACTAATCGTTCCAAATCAAGAAAATTCAATGAAGCAAAACCATGGAGAACAATATTTGAAAGAAGAAATAAATGAAAAGCTGGTTAACTCTATCGGCTTCCCCAAAATGCACTTAGGAAGAAGAGTAAGAGTCTTGGAAATCAAGATATAAAATAGAACATAAGGATTCTTGAATAAAATGCCCATGTGAACGATCAAAACCAAATCATAAATTAAAGTGAAGGAGGGACGATTGTTAGACAAGAACTTTTAGTATCTAAGAATTACAATGCCATTCCTACCTGCTCCAAGTCAGAAGCCTCAAACAAAGGAAGACCAATCTCTTGCACAGCCACAAGAAAGTTCCTTACATTCTCAAAATACTGGTAAGCCGATAGGGCTGCACCATCTGGGCGAAGAACTGAGTCTCCTGGATTTACAACCACCTGAAAAGCGCAAAACCTGAGAAAATAAACTGGTGCAGTCTAAAAAAAAGAACAAGATATAGCTTAATATTCAATTGAGGAAAATCATAGAAGCCAGAGATTTCAGTATCTTTGTCGAAGTAGACTCACCTTTGGCACTGCACCAGGGTGAACCTTGTTGAGTGCATTGCAAAGAATCAACCCATTTCTCAATCCAAGCCTGAATTCTTCCTCTGAAGGTTGGTCTGGCAAATCCTTTGCAAGGACTACACCAACCACCTTTCTCAGCCACCCAGCTGCCTTCATACCTTCTTGCCGCTGGAAAATATAAATCAATGAATTAAACGAAAAATTTAAAAAGGAACAGAAAGAACTATTTATTCATCAGTTAAGACGCAAAAATTAAAACCCGTCACGCAGGAAATCATGAGACATGCTATATTTTGTAGCTTGATCCAAAAGAGAAGATAATTTTCAACCAACCAGCAAATAGAAATTAAGACATGAATTTTGTTGAACATTATCATGATGTAGAGAAGAAGTAGCAGCACAAAAACATAAAATTTTGACATGAGAAACATATACAAAAAAATGAAACAAAAAAAATCAATTTCAAGAGCTATCTTGATCAGGAAATTCCTTTAAAAAAAACCCAGACGCAGGGTGTCTTACTTGAATCCATAAAAAGAAGAGATCATGAAAAGAAGCAGCGAACTTTCCAATCCACTGTAGCAAAGCAATGAACAGGAAATAAACAAATTCAAAGTCGACCAAATCTATTGTATCTAGTTTGCAAATTACTTCCTCCATGGCTCGCATTTTGCCTCCTATCTTTCGATAAAATTGTAGATCATCTGACCATCTCAAAGAAAAAAGGAGAAAAAAAAGTAGTAGAATTTACACGTGTTAAATCAACAAGAGAGAAAAAAAAAGAAAGAAAGAAAAGAAAAATTAGAACTATCTTGAACAACAAATTTCATAAAGTACAAAGATATCGTTTTTAACGGAAAATGAGCAGAAAATCTTTCACTTCTACATCGCAACACGGCAGTAAGAACAGATTCATGTACAAATCAAATCAACAAGAGCATTATTCCATCCCAGGGAGAATTAAAAAAACAATGATCAAAAGCTCGAAAACCCACCAGCTTCCTCCGCCTTCCTCGAAGCCAAATCCACGTCGCTCAGCCTCGTCCCGTGCTGCTTGAGAACATCCTCCACCACAGAAGCCACCGATATCGAAAATAGCCCCTCCGACGCCATTGCCGACCCCAAAAAAACTGCGGGAACAAAAAAAATCACAACAACAGAGCCTCCAGTGCTAAATCAGGCAAAAATCCCCGCTTTCCCTTCCATTCTCAACATAAAAAAAGCTCAAAAGACCTCTAATAAACAAACAATAAAAACTCTCGATACAAGGGATTAGGAATAGAATTGAGATTAGAAGGAGAGAAAAGGAGAGCTGAAGCCTCTTTTGGAGGAGTGGGTGAGAGGATAAAGGGGACGAGAGGGCGAGGAGAGCTCTTTCCGCTGGCTCTTAATATTTTCTCTCACGAAGACAACTACTACTCTTCTACTGTAAAGCCTTTCTAGTTTCTCCCCCACCACCCCACTCCAGGCCTCGTTCCGAACCTCCCACCCGTGGGCCGAACGGTTTCTCTTTCTTTTTCTTTTTTTTTATTGGATGAATCAAACAGTTCTAATAAGGACATATTCAAAAAAAAAAAAAAAATGATGATCGGTTTCTCTCCGGAGGAGGCGGTGAAGTGGTGGGAAAAAAAAAATAAAGACTGACGGATTTTAACGTTTCGTCTTTCACCTCGTCGGCTTTTGATTTGTGCCGTTAACATGTCGAATGACGGGCTTGCCCTCGCGGTCGAACTTTTCCCTCTGCAGCTGTCATGCCACGTGGCAGAGAAGATAGGTTTCTAGAAACATTTTTCTTTCGTTTCGTTTGGAGTCTTGTGGTTCAAGGCAATGTTGACAGTTTGGATCCTCTATGAAACTGAAACTAAGGTCTATTTGATGATCCAGTTTTATTTTTTTTAATTTTTAAAAAATATTTTCTTTGTTTCCAAACATTGTGAAAGCAAAAAAAAATTCTGTTTTTTTATTTTTAAAAAATTAAAATTATTTATGGTTATTACTACCATCTCAACCGACCGTCACTACCACTACCCAATACAAGTAACTAGCAAACAAATTTTGAATTTTTATTTTAAATATAAATAAATAAAATTATTTTTAATTTAGGTTTTCTACATGAATATTTTTCTAAATATTAAATTTTGTATAAATAATCTTCCAAAATTGATAATTTGCATGTATTCCCTCGTAAAACAATTGTTTTGCTTTCTACTCTTTTTTTTTATTCTTATTTTTGCATACGTACTCACGCCATCTAACGTCGTTAAAAAATTAACGGTTTCAATTAAAATGATTAAAATATCCTTAATTGATAGATTGGTAAAAAGAAATATTTATAAGGCAATCGTGATAGAGAACAAAAAAGTAATTTCTAAATTTTATTTTATTTTTAATTAAAATAAATATAATTTTTATTAATAGTGTTAGAAGAACCGTTAGATTAGCGACATTTGTGCAAAAACAATGTTTTCTGAGGGTACATAAATAAATATAAATTTTAAGACGGTATTTATGCAAATTTGAATTTTTAAAAGGGTATTCATGCGAAAAGTTTAGAACTAAAAATTAAAATGATGTTAAACATAAGCTTAATCCCCGCTTCAAACTGCCTGCTATAAGCACTAGGTTTTGATAGGATACTGAAATGCTTTAATAGACGACAGATTTTCGATACTTCTATCTTTAGAGCAGAGCTGCAGGTAGCATGGGAGGGCATCTCCTACGCGAGGCGCGTTCTAGAGTGCATCCACCTGGAGGGTGACTCGGCCCTGTGATCGAGAGGGTCCGCGGTCGATAGTGGGCAGTTCCTACTCCATGACATACGGTGGATGGCTGGAGAGTGTGGCTACTTCAAGGCCACTCATGTATATTGAGAGGCCAATATAGCGGCCAACTACGTGGCCTCCTACGCGGCACATCACTCTGGAGCTTTTCTTTGGGTAGACCAGGTAGATGTACCTTATTTATTTAGTCCGCTTTTTTCTTTCTTTTCTGATTTCAATGGCTTGTACTCATATATGTATAGTGTGAAGAGCCGGTATACCAAAAAAAAATGCTTTAACAAAGCTATTTTTTAAATTCCAAAAACTCTGGTTTATATAAAGCGGTTTGAAATGGAAACATGTAGTATTTTCCTTAACCCAACTAAACTTGATAGTAGTAATTACTTCACTATACTTCTAATTCACTAATATAGTATAGCTACACTTGTTGAAAATTCATAGAATTTGAGTGCATGCTTGATTATAATAGACCGATATGAATTGGATGAGAATGAAAACCCTCAATTTTTAATAATATTTATTGCATATAAGTTAGGACAACTTTATTTCTTTTAAATGGTAAGAGAACTCCATATAGATCATTTTGGCCTATGAAATCTATCGTGAATCCAAGGATGTAGATGATTTGTTGCCTTAATATACATCAAAGGATTCAAAGTCTACTAATTACGTCACATGCAAAGCTTGTAAAATCTCACTAAATATATCAAGCAAGCATCGATACAAGTAGCAATAGCAAAATTGTTTGAGTTATTACCTCTTATTTGCCTTTGTTTTTTGGCACCTTATGGTTGTGCATTACACAAAGACAAGCATTCCTGCGTTTGGGCATGTGAAGTTTCAATGCATCCACATTAGAGGACTTATAAATTAGGATAAAGTTCAATATATTATGCATCCATGGCAGATATAGTGTTAAAAAATAATGTTTAATTAAAGGAAATAAATTTGATCGAATGAAAGCAAAATCAACAAATTTGACAATCTTAAAGATAAGCTAGCAGCACAAGATACTGAAACTAGAAGGTCATGATTCAATTGTAGGATAGCCAACTCTGCACTAAATGGGACACATTGGTTAGGACTCAATACAGTAATTGGAAATAATCTCTCTCGCATTTAAGACGGGGGCATATAGCAATTTAGCTGAGCTATGATGTATCTCTTAAACTCTTTTTTTTCATAAGTGAAAGGTACATTTAATAGGAATACCTAAACAACTAGTATCTATATACACCAAAAAAACAACAAATATTTGCTTGGCTGAATTCATGGGAACAAGACCCTGAGAGAGAAAAAAAAAGAAAAAAGGAAAGGATTTTCTATGCCCCAAGCCAGCAGTGCATGGAAACTTCCTGATATGACATTTGGGTATCCTGCTTTTTCTAGAGCTTTCTGCTAATTTCACCTGTTGGATCATATGTGGGTGAGCTAAATGATGCTGCTGCCCTGTCCTTAGAACAATTTCCTGAAAGTAAGGAAGTTATTGCTTGGTTGCAATCTCATCTATCAGAATTAGGTACTTGTTTCCTTAATTAAAAAATTAAGTACCTGTTTAAGTTGATAAATAAACTTATATAGGCTTATCCTCCTAAGACTTAATTATATGAAAAATGATAAATTATGTTGATTCCATTACATGTTAATCACCTATTATTTGGAAAAGGAATTCCAAGAATCCTTGATTTAGAATGGCCCTCTTGTCAGGTAGAGGACAAGCTTCCATTCTTTGGATTCAGACCCAAGCAGTCTTCTCCTGCTTCTCTTGTTAATTATGAGAAGCATAAGAAGGATCTTCCACTGGTTGCAGGTATTCAAGTTCACTCCTCCCTCTTAGCTTTTCAACTTCAATATTCTTCCTTTTATTCTGAAGAAAATTCAGTATCATTACTTTTTTTTTTTTTTTTGAGGAAATCAACATCTCTACTTCTTGAGTTACTGTTAACAATGATTAGAGTCTTTTCCTCGTGTACCTTTTACCCTCTCATCCTTGGTGGTTGGCTGCATCCCAAACAGTGCCCTTTCCTCTGACAACATGACATGCTTTTATTTTGCTGTTAATTAGGTTACTAGAAACACTACAGTCAAGATGTCAATACTAAAATATCCTGCTCATATCCTTGTGACAAGCTGAGATTAGTGCAGTTCATGAGGTTGCTGATCATGATATGCTACATCAACATTTTTTTATGGAAATAAAGTTGGCATGAAAATTGTGCAGGCATGAATGAAATGTCATAGTATTTTTATAATTTTTTTAGCCAATAATTTGATTCATCTACAGCATGATTCTAGTTGTTAGACTAAGGTGAGCAAGAAAAATAAAGAAGATAAAGTTTATCGACCTCTGTTAAAAGATAGAGAGACAATAACTATTAGCTTGGTTGGCATCCTTCTCCTAAGATCTTCTTCTTAAGAAGGTTCAGGATGGCGCATTACCACTCAATTGCTATAGAAAAAGAGAGAGGAGATGATGATGCAAATAATCGTGTCCTTAAATAATTCCAAGATCGATGATATTTTTGTTATGTTATTTTTGTAGATCCATAATTTAGAAGATATTTGGACCAGATAATTGTCGTCTCCAGCTAGTGGTTTAATCAGATTCTCCACAAACTGCCCCATATCATTTTAGTACTTCTCTAAACTATCAAAGGTTCAAAAGTTTCAATCAGTGAAAAAAAAAAAACTGAAGCTGGCTATATCTTTCTTGAGAAAAAGGAGAGAGACTCGCTCATACTATAATCATCTTGTCTATATTTTGTGAAAAAAAAAGAGGATCCACTTATATTATAATTATCCATGTCTATATTTTTAAAAATACCATCAAAAAATCAAATGAAAAATCCCTAGTTCCCAAACTTAAAGTTGTAATCATTAGGACAAGCCCAGATTCGAACTTAGGTGTGTTGACACTTGCTTTATCGAAAGTTTATAGGTTTATTGATTTCATGTCACTATAAGTCATCTTTCCAATTAGCCCTATTTGACATGATAGTATTTCTATTGTTGCCTACAAACCCTTTTTTGGCTTCTTACTCAAACATCATATAAATTTAACTACTTTTAGTAAAAATCTAATGTATCTAATTTTTCCATAAACATCTTGGATCACGAGCCAAATGCAAAAGATTTATATTCTAATGGAAGTTTGTTTGATCCCTAGGAAAATGTTTAAGGGCAACATGGGATTGAGAACCCTAAACAAATCGACCCCAATGAGGCAGGGTTATTAATCCATTCAAAGCCATTGCCAATGGTGGGCCGGCACCAAAGAACATGTCCTTAACCTCTTAACGCATTCATCTTAAGTGCTAACATACTTTGTAATTGTTGTTTGTTGTTATGTCATTTTCCAGTCTGTTTGCTTCTTTCTACCGAAAAGCATTTGCGGACCGGGACCTGGTTTCGAAGAAGTTGGTACCCTCTCTCCCTTAAAGGCACCAGGTTGCTTTTGGACCTTCTAAGGTGCAGTCCCATTGGTGGTGTGATCTAGGTACATGGTTTGGAGGCTGTTCGAGCCCTGTGGTTAGGTATAATGTCCATTGACCACAAGGTTGTATGCCTATGGTGGACTCAATGTCTAGCTGAGACATTTTGGAACCGACTTAAGCTGATAAGATGAATTGACCAATGAAAGCTCGCCACCTAGCCACGGGTTGACAATTTAAAGCTTGCCACATAGCCCACCCAAAAGACATGCGGAGAGTTCTCTACATTTCAAACTCTTTCCGCAGATGACAACAACTTGGCCGTATCGCTAGCTATTTTCTAACAAATGTGATAACTGAGGAAATCCCGCTATCGAGAAATACAGGAGAGATTCACAGGCGAGATATATGATTTGTTACCTTATCAAATGACGTATCTTCCTCAAATTACTTAGCGATGAGTTCTGGCCCTTGCCTATATATTGCATTCCTGGGTTCTTTAGGTAGGTTTTCTTTCAATTCTCTTGTATTGCATATGCTTATCTCAGGCTTCCTCCTGTTTTCTAAGAGTTGGTATCTGACTTAGGCATCAGAGAGTTACTCGTCGGACATGCTCTGATGAATGAACTTTCTTATTTTTGCTGTTTTAGGTTGGAGCCAGTGTTAGAGCGCTATCCAAAGCCATTCCTCCACCTTCCAACTCCACCAGATCATCACCGTGGAGGCGTGTAACAGTCCTATTCGATCTCTCTAATTCGAATCATTTCATGTTGGAGCCAGCATTAGAGTGCTACCGAAACCATTCCTTCGCCATCCAACTCTATCAGATTATTGTCGTAGAGGTGTGTAATGATCCTAATCGATCTCTTTGTTCCGGATGGCAGACAAGCTGGAAACTTCAGCGACTGCCATCAACTAGGTGCCTGGTTTGGAATTGTTCCCAGCAGCTACAGGGGTTCTTTATCAAATCAATATAATCATTTAGAACAAAGAAATCATGGATCATCTAATTATTGGGCAGTTTATGATTAATTGAAGACAAAATTCACATACAACAAATAATCAATATGAAGTCGAAGATGGCTCCACTTTTACCGGACAGAAAATTATTGTAGGGCAATAGACCTCTTGAACTACCAACTTCCATAAGTCAATTATTAAGCTAGAATTATTAGATAATAATACAATATTCTAGAATGAGTTTGAATGATGATCGACTCTATATGTGTACCCTAATTTGGGATGTGAAACTCAAGCTTAGCGGCATGTCAAGTTCATGATAAATTAGGGGAAAAGGATTTTTCGCATATATATGCTCTTAAATTATATATATATATATATATATATATATATATATCCTATATTTATATGGTATACATGTAAAAAAGATTAACTTATAAGGATATATATGTAAATAACAATTTTGTGAGAATGTATCTATAATTTCAAATATTTATAAAGATATACTATAAGGACCAGTGTGGGTGTGTGTTTAGTTCTACATCGTTTATTCACCGGGAAGATCTTAAGTATTTATAATAATACCTTCTGGCTAGCTATTTTGGATGAAGTCTTAGTTGTTATAAATGGTATCAAAGCAGATCTGACCGATGACTGATATAGATTAAGGAGCACTGCAGCATGGGCTCATGGAGGCTGTCCACGGGCTGATTGTAGTGCCTGTGATTAGATTTGAATACATGTAAACTCTTAGTCTGACGAGGACGTTAGGATTTAAATGGGAAAATATGTGAGAAACTATATGAGAGTGTGTTTAGTCCCATATTGTTTATCCGTCAAAAAATTTTGGGTACTTATAAATTACTTCTAAATAGCTATTTTGAATGAGATCAAATTATATAAAAAAATATTTTTAATATATAAATTTTCTACGGAAGCAGTATTATTAGTATCAGATTCTGTCATGCTCTATTGATCAGGTCACTATCAGATCAGCCTGGTCAGCCTTAAAGAGTAGTTGCAGGTTGACAACCAATGGATTCAAAAACCCGCCCATAGGCTAATATCAAGAGTGCCGCTTAGCTAAACTTCTCTTCGATATCTTATACGGGCACGGGTACAATTCACTAGAAAATGATGATTTTTTAAAATAATATTTTTAATATTTCCTTTCATCACATCACTAAACCTGGTAACGAAGCGGCTCCTTGGCATGTTCACTTCACAGACAATCCCAAGAAGGCGCAGACCGTGCACGTGCCTACTGACGTCCCAACGTTCCGAAAAAATTCAAACGGAGGCTCGGGGTCGGAACCAGAAAGGTTCGGGCTCGGCACCAGCGAGACTCGGGAGCTCCCGCTTTGAGTGGGTAGCTTCGATTAATCGATGGGGAAAAAAGAGAAAGTTCCAAGTGGGGCCCGAGAGGCGCGTCTTCGGGGGATGGGCGGGGCCCACCTTCCTCGCGCCGGCCGGCCTGGGTGTATCTTTCGCGCGACAGAATGATGGCCGTTGGATCTCTCCCTGAACAGCTCTCAAAGCAGTCCGAACTCTTCATCAGCGGCCAAAGCGCGATCCAACGGTGGATTTGCGCGAAGGAAGGTGAATCCTTGTTTCGCGCGAAAGATGCAACCCCTGTCAGGCCACGACAAAGGGAAAGGGCAAAGCCAAAGGCAGCCGGCCCCGCTCCCACCCGGCTTGTAAGGGGCGGGTCCTTCGCCGGAAGACTGGGTGGGACCCGCGGCCGAACACTATGAACCCCCCGCCGAGCAAAGATTTCTCTCATGCGGCCTGCTGATAGAAGACGGCAATGCATATAAAAAACTCCAGATAAAATGAAACCCTTCTAAAGAGAGTATAAGAAATGATGAGCGTACTGTACAATTGTTTTGGTCACTTATACATGGAATTTTTTCAATAAGAAACTCTCAATTTTTTTAGTTATTTTATGAATTTTTTTTTGAAATAATTGGCTCGTACAACTTTAGAATGGATGTATTAAGATAATCGGAAAATGAAATATCCCAAAAGTGAAATGAAATATCACCATAAGTCTTCCTGCTGATGTCTCCCGAATGCTCAGTCATATAGAAAGCTACCCGGCTAGCCGCACCATTCACCTCGCAATAAGCATGGATCGCCTAGAATTCATCAAGGTTTTTGATAATATTTCAAATGTCTCGGAGGAGTGGATGGTCCCACCCATAACCGGCCGGCCTAGCCACCCACCTGCAGCATCTTTAAAAAAATTTGATTCAAGTGGTGTTTCCAAGCAAACTATTTTGCTGTTAACCAACAGAGTATTTTTAGCCAAAATATGAACACTCTTTTGATGTCCCCAGCTTCACATGCCAACCAAAGCACTATATTCTAAGTCAAATTCATTGCTGACCCTTTGTTGGAACAAATCTCAACAAACTTAATCACTAGGCAAGGATTTGAACTAAAAAAAGAAGGAAACGCAAGTGTGATTCATAGGTGGACTAGCTATTAAGATGAATTTGATAATTAAAAATTTCAATAATTTGCAGTCAGATATTTGTGTTTTTTTAAAAAAAAATTCTATAACCTTTAGTTTCTGCATGAGGGTGTAACCATTGAGGCAACACCTAATACACAAAGTTAGGTGTCTATTGAAGAGAATCTAACATCATATAATATGAAAGCATTCAAGTTTAGGATAAAATAATTGGATTATGCATCCAAATAATAAAGAATCGATAGATTAAAATGATAAGAATGATGAAGCCCCTATCGCTTCAATTATACTAATCTTGACACCAATGACCAACCTTGTCGATCAATCTGATTAAATTACTACACTAGTAAGATATGAGGGGCTTTTTGATGTCTTCAATCACAATTTTTGTGGAATGGAAACATGATATGCGAAAAGATCATCTGTGAGGTAGGTAATTATGACGATGTTGCAACTTTATGATCAATTGATATACTATTATCCTGGATTAAGAAAATTGATCGAATTGCTAATGATCAAAAGATGCCATTTGTTTATAGGATTGTTGGTCTACCAAAGATTTTTTTCCCCTCCTTTTTGATGATAGAGTTCCTAGGAGCACCATCAAGCGGTCCAAGAACCATGCAATCACTCTGCTCTCTATTTTGTGCATGCATCACCAAATGGAGGCATGAAAAATTAACTTGTTGCACTTTAGAATCAACCAAAGATACAATCATTGAGCAATGGTGGAGCTCCCTAGGTTTTGATGGTTCAAGTTGGGCATTAGATCAAGATCAGGCCTTCAACTAGGCTTGCTTAGTCTAGTGGTTATGAAGTCATAATATATGCTGTTTGGTGACTCTCTTCCATTTAATCTTGTCAACCAACAATCTGATGAGTACACGAGCGTGGGTTCTCCTCACTTTCAATTAAATCATGAAGGCCTGCTGTCACTCCCTTTCCTCTTTAGTTAGTTGTCTCCTATTTTTTTATGAACCGACCAAGGCGAATGGTTTCTCCAGAACGATGGTGCTTACTCGCGGTAAAGCAAAGTCTTACCTATAGGATATGATGTTTGGATAACCTGTCATGAGCCCGTGGTTGGCCTCTCCTCAGGTTTAGAGGATCTCAGTGTGCTTTTTGCCCGGTAGAGTCCTATCCTATCACGGATGCCCACCATATTGTCCGTTTCATAGATGGACGGCTCTCCTTCATCACCATAACGCTTCATGTACTGCACTAACAGTGCCTTGTCGTATTTCGAGAATGGATGAGAGCTACCTATCTTTAAGATGAATGACATGGCAGCTATCCATGATAGCACTGGGTTTCTGCGGTGCAGAAGTTGCGCCGCAGAGGATCCAAACTTATATTAATGAAGATGAGGTAAAAGGCTAGATATATGAAGCCAATGATCTTGTTCCTTTTATTGCAACAAAATCATAAGCCAAAATAATATGGTAGTAGCCACTCGATTGTGCATATCTCATCATTTTAGAACACTTTAACCTAACTGTCCACCATAATGCACGAAATGTTAAAGGATTGTTGTCGTGCCTCTTTGTGCAGGCCAACCTGCAGCCATGATATGGAAGCATTGTTTAGGCTCCTAGGCTTCATGGTCCAGGCTCCATAACTAGCTTTCTCTACGTGGGCCTGTCCTCCTTTTCGAGGCACATGCTTCTATATAAGTCCTGAAAAGAAAACAATGTGAGCTACTTCTATCCCTCTTTAATATAATCTCCATCCTGGCTTCATGAATGCATCGAGATGGCCAGGTAGACTGAACATCATGTCTAACACAAAAGAAAAGGAAGCAGCTTCATTGGCATGTAATTTTCTAATGCAAACTGCATTGAATTGGACAACTCAACCCACTCAAAAGCTAGGGAAGGAATGGTGGGTTGTCGCTGAGGGAGTGGTCAGGGTTTCTATCTGGCCTTTTAACTTCTATATTTAGTTCTATTTGCATAAAAATATTGCCCATATACATTCCATCCACTGTATGACTTAGCTAGTGCTTAAGTTGCCAAGGTGGATACTGTAATGCATCCATGACGACGAAAGGAGTATGTGAGTTTGATTACAATTAAGGGCATGTAGGTGCGAAGATCGATTTTTTATAAGCTGTACATCATACCACGTGTCGAACACGCATAAACAGATTCTTATTCATCCAAACTACAGAAGACTCCACTTTTGGGAAGATGGTTCAAAGTATATACAATCTATGTTTCTTAATGTTAATTTCTTACTCACTGATGATAATTCTCATAAAACCTCGAGTCCAACAACTCGAAAACTTTTCAATGTAGGTCTATTCAGGTTAGATTGATTTTTGATCAAATAAATATGTCAAGGAAAGATTGCTGTATGCATCTATTAGTTAGGTTGATGCTGGAGGTTTTAAGCTTCACTCGATCTATAGATTGAGTTTGAAGGACTAAAAATAAAAGAAAAGACCTAGTACATCCATGCCAGTGCAGACTACACAATCTTAGATCACATTGTCCTGTGTCCACGCAACAAGTATGTGCCAACTCGCAAGCATTTCATCCAACAGGTCATCAAATGGAAAGGTTGGACCTTAGGACTGCTTTTTTTTTTTTGGTACATCGATAGCTTACACTAGTCTCGCGTGAGTATTGTTATCTGAATCAAAAGACAAAATACTACATAGAGGTAGAGGAACAGATACAAAACAAGTCTATAGAATATCACCAGAATAATGAGTAGCAAAGGAGGCAACCCAATCAGCAGCTCTTTTCGTCTTCCAGAACACATGCACAACCTGGAAGACATCACACTTCCTCGATAGTTGCCAAATGTCTTCTAAAAGCGGGTGGTCGAGCACCCCCAGCTCATTCTGTAGAATCCACTCAATCACCTCCGTAAAGTTCCCCTCCAGAATAATGCTTCGGGCCTCCAGAACTCATCTTGCATAAGAGACTCCCTCCTAGACGGTTCTAAGCTCTGCCCTGGAAACTGATGACTCAAAGATGTGGCTCTTACTGTTTGTGGGAGGGCCTGAAGCTTGAATACTTTGGGCCCAGTTTTGCAAACTTGAGTGGGGCTTGTGCTCTAAAGAATGCCTACCAAAAACTACATAAGAACTCGATTGGAAGGCAGAATCTACCTACATTCCTTATATAATTCATCATTAAAATCTCAAAAATTTCCTTTAGGCAAAGGATAAGAAAGTTGGAGGGATAAGCGGAGTCCAAAGATTGCTCCAGTCCCTATTTTTAATGGATAACACAATCCAAGTAGGTGCTCCGGTCTTCCTTGGAGTGTGCAATCTCTCAAATTATAGATACCGGATTCTTACAACGATTTTTTTTTTCATCTACAAGTTTTTGCGAGAATTTGTGATCTCAAGTTTACCGACAGGGACTGATTCACCCCCCGGCACTGTATTCCTATTTGGAGGAGATATCAACCGGATACCTTATACTGGCGGCATGGAGGCAGACAGTCCTTAGTCTTGTGCATCTTATACTGCATGTTCGGCCTGAATCTAACCAACCCAATCTGTTGATTGGATTAACTTGGGCCGATATTTGCATGACTTGAGCTGGGTGTGGGCTCAAAAGTTCCAAGTCTAATGGGGTTTAATTGGGCAGAGATTGAGCCTATCACCAATAGGGCCGGCCCTGCAGAAAACCAATGCTGAGAGGAAAACAAACAAAACAGACTTCTTAAGCAAACACGGTGCTAAGCCCCCCAAAAAAAATAAGAACTCCCCTTTTCAAGTGAGCAGATTGAATCCCTCAGCAAGATATGGCTAGACTTGTGATCTCTGAATGCAAGGCCTGGACTGATTTCCACCAACCATCAATGCACAGTTAAGCATGGTATAAACAAACGTAACCATTCTAAGTTGAGATTCACACTTTCTATTTTGTCATGCTCCTTACGAAGGCCAATCAAACATTAATCCTGCCCGAGTTTTCCAAACCTTTCCTCTATCAAAGATCGCTATTTCTACCCGAACGGGACTGACTAAATTGATATGAACCTAGGTTAAAATAGGTTTGACTTAATTTTCAAAGAAAAAAAGAGATAGGGTTGACTTGGAAAAATCACGAACCTAAATCAAGTTGGGTTACATAGAATCGGGACACATAGAATCGGGACGTAATCAAAGGGATTGATTTCAATCAATATGAACCTTAAGGTCCCTAACTAAGCCCAGTCGGCTGGGCTATTCTCGAAGTAGTTAGACCTTATAGCATTATCTGGAACAAAGTACCATCCAAAGCTACAGCCCCCTCCTTTTGCTAGGACTAGGGAGTCAACGATTTACCAAAGCTTCTCATAAAATTTATGGATGGTGAACAGAGGGATGCAAATGGACCACAAACCGTGACGTAACCGACCAGAATTGGGTTGCATGATAGATCTACTACTTAACCCTTGTTAGGTTAAACTTAAGGTCGAACTACACAACCGCAACGGAAACACACTTAACATGTACTGACAAAACCAAGCTAGCACGACAAGACTAAAGATTCGCCACATCATTAGCTTGAAGCACTCAACCCAACTTAATTATGGTTTCACTAGCACCAATACGTTGAATTTTGAACATTCTACAATTGGAACAAAGCCAGCCATATACCATGTGCTCGGTCAAGTTATATCCTGGCGCCAACATGAATAAAGCTAGAGAAAGAAGACAATATGATTGGCATGGTGCACGGCCAGATAGTGCATACAATGTAAGATATAATTTCTTCTGTACCGGGTTCCCAACGTGCATGTCCAGCCAACTAGGACTATACCGTGTCAAGCACGAGTCCTAATGTTTACGTTACCTTGCACGTTGCACACGACAAAAATTGTGTGAATTGAACCAAAATCTTCATATATTGCAACACCATGTATTTCTACATGCTATGAAGTGAGTGAGAGACAACAGCTTGGTTCGAAGCTAGCGAGGTGGTCTTGTATTACCTGCCCATTGCCTAGTAAACCTGGCACGACTGCAGCGACATTTCTCTGCACCCTATCTCTGCGATACTTCGTGCGGAGCTCTAGAGAGCGCCGCTTGGGACTCGCATCCACAGAGAGCAAAACGAAGTTGCGCTGAAAAACAAAAATAATAATAACAAGACTTCTCTGACTTGAGTTTGTGCCTATCGTTTCTCCCTTCCTTCTGCTTATGCCTGTAACTCTTCTCTTCCAGGTTCGTATTCTAGAAGCAATGCCCCTCGTCTTACTTACCCCAAACAAAACATGGTTCTCCTTTCTCTCGAATCTGGGGGCAATACTTCTTTGTCTTACGAAAACAGAGAAAAGAGAAGACACGGCACGTATCCATTTCCAGCCCTTCTTATTTCCCAGTCCATTAATCGGCTGAGAGCATTTATTCTTCTACTCACCTCGCTGGAGCGCTGCATCCATAACGGCAGAGACAAAACCCTCGCAAAACCCCAAGCCCCCTCCGCCGCCGCCGCCGGCGTCGAGAGGTGGCGATCGCGACTTCCTCCTCCACCTCGAGGCCTACCTCGCCCGCCGGGACGGCGTCGACAAGCTCCTGAAGCTCTCCCGCTACGCCGCCAAGATCGCCCTCTCCACTTCCCTCCCCTCTGAATCCCTCTCCCCCCGCCTCAGGGCCTTCGAGTCCAGCGTCGGCCTCAGCCGCAAGGCCTTCCGCCTCGGCAAGTTCGTCCATGACGTCAACGCCCTCCGCGCTGCCGCCGGCTCCCCGACCTCCGCCGACCGCCTCCTCCTCGCCGCCGCCGCCTACGGCGGCGAGGGCCTGTACTTCTTCGTCGATCAGTTTGTGTGGCTCTCCAAGGCCGGCCTCATCCCCTCGGGCTACTCGAGGAGGCCCCACAAGGTCGGCGCCTGGGCGGAGGTCGTGGCGCACTTCGGGAGCATCACCTTGAAGGCCAGAGAGCTGCGGAAGATCCGCTCTTGCCTCGCCAAATCCATGGATGGTAGGGGGAACGATGAGGAGACGAGCAAGTTGCGAGAGAAGCTGTCGCTCCAAGCGATGTGGCTCGTCCAGGATCTCGCGGACAGTCTAATGGTAATCGCGGAAGTGAGTGATGGGAAGGGCCTCCTCTCGAATCCTCTGTTGATGGCCTCGGTCGGCATTCTTTCGGCAGTAATCGGCGCTTACAAGAACTGGATTTGTTGCTGAGATGTGTTTTTGATCATTTTAACTTGTCTTGCTCTGTTATTTGGTTTCGTATTTAATTTGATATTTAATATTTTTGCTGAATCGTACAAATGTTGCTTTCAAGCCAGGGTCAAAGCTTCGAGTTTTAAGCAGTATTATTTCACGGAATTTGATATTTTCATTTTTGGACAAAAAATTCCCAACATCAAATTTAAAGGTTTATGAAAAGTTATCAGCTCAAAAAATACGATTCCTTCGGAACTCAAAAATATTTTTTATATTTTTTTACATAATTTTCGTACAATTTAGCATTAATATTTTTATTTTTCTATAAATTTATAAAATAATTTTTTATTTGTGCAAATTAATTAAAAATCGCAAGCAGAGAAGTCACTTTTACTGAAACGAGACTTATATAATTATATACGAAGTCTGTTGTTTTATCTTCTTGAACAAAGAGTGAAAAAGCTTTTTTTAGTTTTATTGGAAAGATTTTCATACTTTGATGCTATAAAAAAAAATATAGATCTTAACATTTTTATGACTATGAATATCTTTCATCAAAAAAGCAGCTGATGTAATTCTAAAAATGAACAAAGATATCTAATTTTTGCCCCTTTTTTTTCCAGTAAAGGAACACTTTTTAATGTAAATATCTGCAATTCTTTGGATAACCCCTATTTTCTACGGAAGAAAATGAATTTATCATCCCAGAAATTCTTAAATCAATTAAAGAGAGTGAGAGCACATATAAACCTAAAGATCCATCTAAATCTGGGCATTATTTACCAAGACAATAACAGACTTGAGCATCAACATCAAAGAAACGGGAGAATTTTGAAAAGAAAGGAAAACCTTTTTTTGAGGTTCTAAGCTATTACCTCTGATTTTTTTTCTTCTTTTTTTTTTGTGTTTTTGGTTTTTTCTTTTTTCTTTTTTGGGGTGGGGCGCGGGGGGAGCTGAACCACAGTTTGAGTGGCCCAATTTGGTGCAACAAAACATGCCCTAGGCTGCATTAGCTTCCAATAACATAAGCACAACAATGCTGATAGAATAAAGTGTGCGTAGAAGATGACATGCTTCTAAGTGATCTCGGATTGCCGAACTGCCAGTATTTAACTCAACTTGGAGCAGCCTCTCTATGGTGATGCTAGTGCTATCTAGTTTCTTTCATTTGCTCTCTTAATTTGTTCAAGAATTATTCAATTCTCATTGTTCATTTTTCAATTTCCTCACTCTAGCTTTTAAGATTTGGCAGTTTGAGGTCTTACAACAAATCCCCTGCTTTATGGACTGCATCTCGACCATGCTTCCTAGATCCAATTTTTTTTGTCACTCACCTCTCAATTATGCTCACAATACATTGGATACGGATCGGAGTGGCGGCTTGCTTTGCTAGCTCACCTTGTGCGCCCTTTGCCACTTATACTGGCTTGCAATGTATGATTGTGCATTGAGAGTTGGGATTGCAATAGGTTAGGTTATATCGGGTAAAATCTGACTTGGCTTGCATAACTTGTTTAATAAACAGACCCCATCAAGTTAAATAGGTTAAAAAAACTATTTTAAATAATTTAAATGGATTAAATGGATCTTAAATAGTTTCAATTGTAATTGTATCGACCTTTGTCTTATTTTTCTACAAGTAAAAAAGAAATAAGTTAGATGAGTTAGGACTATAAAATTAAATCCGTCCCATTTAATAAACAAGTTAAGTTTGGTCAATTATCTTACGAGCTGGATTTGTTTATCAAACTTAACCCACTTTCCTTGGAGTGCTTGCAGGTTAGGTCCCTTAGATCCTAGTTCCTTGCAGCCAAGTTAGGGAAGGAGAAGGGAACAGATTAAGAAAACCAAAAAATAGAGAACATTAGGGGTGCCAACGTGCCGGCCCGAGGCCAAGGCCCTGTAAAATTTCTACAGGCCCAAAAGCCCATCCCAAATAATTTAAAAGCTAGCCCGCAAGCAGCCCATTTACATTGATAGAGAATATGACTGTAAATCTTTATCTATCAGTATTCACTAAATAAGGAAAAAGAAAAAGCCTAGTAGTCGATGAAGTCTTGCGTACCTATTCTCGCATTCCACGGTAGGTGGTTGAGACTAAACAATTAAAAGAAAACAAATAAAGTCTATTATACTATGCATTCATAAACACGCATGCGCCCCCATTTGCTGTTAATGATTTGCATGAACTTAGTCTAGATACTGGTCATTATAACGGTTTTGTAGAGGAATCAATACATTAAACATATTAATAATGTGTATATTTAATCAAATAATGATTATTGTTACCATTATTCTATTATAATAGTTGTTATATAACAAAAGAAATAGTTGTTATTTGTATTCCTACTGTTTTTCTAGAAAAATAACTTTCTAGTTTCGAATTTGATGAAATTTTTGACTAAAAGAGTCTGTGCTACTATAATTATCATTGAACAGTTAATATTTTTGGATAATAATGCCATTATTTTTTGTTATTTTTGTTATAATATTATTTTTTAACAACTATTACAAAAATCATTATTTTAATACTTGTTGCCGCCGAATTCGGACTGAGGTTGAAGTTCAGATCGGACGACATTGAGGTATGTTGGAGACAAACTGAGCAAGCTGGTGGTAGTGTCGGGTGTCGGTCTCCTTCGGAGATGGCTTGTAAAAAGTCCATTTGCCAAAGAGTTTTCGGTGGGGGACTCTCCAATGCCTAAGTTAGAATAGAGAAGCAACGCTAATTGGAGTCAGTCCGTGTGGGCAGCGTACAACGCTGATTGGGCACAGATTGTAGTGTCGATATAATCGCAGGCTGCCAGGGCTGTCGTCTGTCAGAATTTGTCAGCCTTTGTTGACACTTGCTGATGGGCTCTTCGGTCAAGGCCAAAGTCGCTCACCTCGCGTGGTCGGATCCTCGACTGGAGCCGAAGTTGTTAACCTCTGGCGGTCGGCTCCTCGACTAGGTGCCAAAATTATGTGAGGTCGAGGTTGATCTCGTTTGAGATCGAGATGTTTAATATTTTCTCTATCACTAAATATTTTAAGTTATACAGAATAGAATGTGTTATTATTACTATTCTTATTGTTCATGTTATTTTTATTATCATCACCATATTAATAATAGTTTCAGTAGTGGCCGATATGCATGCATGCATGTAAAGGCATTACCATTTTCCTTTTTTTTCAATCCTTCGCCTTCCATTTATTTAATCTCAAGGTTATTTTATTCAAAAGAGAATTTGCTTGCAATTTTTCAGAAACCTTTTTATTTACTTTATTGAAAATTAATAAATTTTGAAAGTATACAACTATTTGAATATTGGAAGGTCTGTGAATTTTCTGTTTAGAGATTTCAGCCTTGTTCCTTCCTTTAGTTTTGATTTTGATAGAGGAAAGGGATAAGTTTCTACAAAAAATTTATACGTTATAACACAGCAGCAGCGCACCACAAAACGAAACTAAGATGAGGCGTCGTCAAGGCGGCAATTCAAGACGGACATAGGATGAATGAAATCTATTGAAATAGAGATATGATTGGTATGATGCATGCTAAATAGTGCATTTGGTGTAGAATATAATTTCTCATTTTTATGCTCAACATACACCCTAAAGGATGAGGCGGCGTTCAAAATGGGTGCATTGCTGGTCGAAACCTCATCAAGATGCCTCTGGATTTTCGTGGCATGCTAGATATGATCAGAGATCTTGTCGGCAAAGGTCGCCGCCGTCTACTGCACAATCTTCGAGCAAGTTGGTGGTGGTGATCACGACACCATCAATTGCGATTTCCAAACGAAGATGATGTACTGCTCGTTCCTAACAGCCTCAACTAACGCCACTAGGATTTTTTTTTAAAAAAAATTCTTTTAATTAGAAACCGACCCTTTAGATTAACAGAAACATGATTCGTCTCCTCACTCTTCTTTCTTTTTTCTTATGAGGTTGAATATAAAGTTAAAATACTGGAACATTGTAAAGGTTTTCCCCCTTGGCAAGGCCTGCATCTAGAAAGATTAAAAAAAAAAAAGGTAATAGAGAGCTTATTGGGTCGAGACTCTCATAAGACATGGATATTTTTTTTTTTGAGAGATGAAATGGATGCACTTTTAAATCATTTTAAAAACTATGCGGCTACTTGAAGTTTCAACCAGAGTGAGTGCTCAGCACAATGATGCCTTCATCCCTGCAGTAACTGAGGATGACATTGAAGCTGCAGTTAGATGTATGAATCCTGATAAAGCCCCGGGCGCAGATGTTTTTCGACCCTTCTTCTTTCTAAAGTTTTGGCTTATGATCAAAAATGAAGTTGCACATATTGTTATATAGTTTTTCCGATGTACTGTGATGCCAAACTCTTGGATGAAATCATACATAGCCCTTATTTTTAAATGCACCAACCTTGCTCAGGTCATCGACTGCCAGCCTAATAGCTTATGTAACACAGTCTGCAAGATTGTGGCTAAAATCTTGGTTAATAGATTCAAGCCTATTTTGCCTTATTGATCTCACCAGCCTAGCTAGGGGCCTTTGTGCAGGGCCGAAAAATATCTGACAACATACTTTTGGCCTAGGAAATAATGCATTCACTTACGAAAGCCTCCCAAGAAAAAAATCTAATGAGGATTCAAGTTGATATAGCAAAAGTATAGGATTCAATGATTTTACCTTCTATACGTGTTGATTCAATTTGGTTTCAATCAAAAATTAATTCGACAGGTGCATGCTTGTGTTATACAGCCAAAATTCTTCTTATTGATTGATGACAATCCCTTAGAATGGTTTGCTATATAGCTTGTTGTCTTCGTGAGGGTGCCTCTTGTCCTCTTAACTTTTTATCTCATGCTCTAAGATGTTATCAGCCTAATCCGGTCGGACCGGCGATTTCTCACATTTTGTTTGCAGATGACTGCCTACTTATGGCTCGGGCTACAACTTGAGATGCTCTATGTTTAAAGCTAATAATAGATGCTTATTGTTATTTCCCTAGGCAGGCTCTTAATATATCAAAGTCACGTATCGTCTTCAGTCCTTTGACACCAAGCTTTGTCAAAGATCAAATTAAAAGCCTTTTTCGGATGCATGTTACGAGGGGGTTTTGGAAGCATCTCGGGGTCCCATTGTCAGGTATGCGCCTAAGGCCCTAAGGGCTTCTGATTTTAACTTCTTATTGGATAAAGTGGCTCTCAAGGTTGCTAGTTGGAAGTGGAGGGCTTTGTCCATGGCTGGCAGAGCAACCCTTCTATACCTACTTATGTCCTGTGTTTGTGTTCCATCATCTGTCATTCAAGATCTTGGAAAAAGTATTGAGGGCTTTTCTTTGGGGCCACCCAGCCATGCTGATAGGGAGGGGAATCCATCTTTGTTTCTTGGGAGGCTTTTTGTACTCCAAAGGACTTTGGGGGCCTTGGATTGCAGGCTCTCAAAAGAAGACAGCAAGCACTCTTATGTAAACCAGCTGCCCATGCTGCTTTTCATTATGGGCCAAAGTGGCAAGGGCAAAGTACAAATTTTCTGCTCTCCAATATGGAGCAAAATCTGCAGCTATGGAACTATGATTCAATGGCAATTTATTTGGTCCATTAGTGATGGCACACAGATCAATGCCTTGTATGACCCTTGGTTAACCCCCATCCCTTTTAGTCATAAGCCGACCTTCATTAATATGGATGTTCCTTCTCGGGTTAAGTTTTTTTTGGGTGGAAACTGTTGAAGCTGAAAATTTCTCGCAGAATTGTTTGATGCAGTAGAGGCATCCTTCCGTTGGATCTTTGTACTTGTGACTTGTGCCCACAGCAACTTGAGGACTTGCTGCTCACTGTTGGATTTGTACCTTCTTCTTTGCTGGGTTTGGTGAAATTTTTAAGTCGCATCCCAGGTAGAGAAAGGGATTCAATCCATTGCTGCGTACATGTCGTGGATTATTGGGTCCGCCAGAAATCAGAGGCTATTTCGAGCGTTGCAATCTTCACCGGCAGAGTTAGTAAGGAGTACCCATCATCTTTTTAATGATACATTCAAGCATCAGATGTTGCATTCCTTTACTTCTCACTTCTCAGTCAAGGCGCTGGAGCCAATCTTCTCTCTCCCAGCAGAGTTCAAACCATTCTACTTCAATTTCATGGTTGCACCCCCTTCTCTGCCCATGTTAGTGTTGCTGATGCTTATGGAGCTAGTTTCTTAAGAGTTTGGTCCAATGTCTTTGTCTGTTTTTACGTAAACTTTCTGCATATATATATATATATATATATATATATATATATATATATATATATATATATATATATATATATATATATATATATATATATATATATATCAGAATCTTGAAAGGATTGGCCTAAGAGAAGTTGGATTTCATTCGTACTTATGATATATTTTGATACTGTTATTTATTTTGATCTAAAAATAAAGTACTAAAAGCAATATATTAAATAATTTGATAATACGAAAACAAAGTATAATAATATTTTTATTATAATTAAATAATATATTATAATATAAATCATATTGATATAATATATTAGGTATTTTGCTATACTAATTTTTTATGCTGAATTAAGAGATATTTTTATTTTTAAATTTCAGCCAAATTAACATTTTTATTCTAAAATAATTTTGGATATTCAATCTAAAAATAAAATTTTCAACATTAGATTGGACAATGATATAAGAAGTAAAAATGATTTAGGATCACTGTGATGCAATTAAGCATAATAGTCTTACCAAACTCCCTTTTTAAAGCCTATCTAGGATCGATAACACGTACCACCATATGCCCTGCCCCGCAATTTTGTCCATGGATGGATCTAACCAGTGGAAAAAAAAAACAGTTTTCCGAGATTTTATAAACTTCATGAGTCATACATAACTCATGACCTTCCATCTACGGGGATCCGAAATAACTTGCAATGTACTTCGTCTAGTTTCCGTTCTCCTCCCGCGACACGCCCGTTTATTCGATCATTTGATCGCGAAGCGACGACTGATCTCTTCTCGCCGGATCCCTCGCGTTCTCTGAAATCCATGGCGGAAGAGACCAAACCCTCGCAAAACCCTAAAACCCCTCAGATGGCGCCGGTTCCAGCGACGGCGAAAGGCGGCGATCGCGACTTCCTTCTCCATCTCGAGGCTTACCTCGCCCGCCGGGACGGCGTCGACAAGCTCCTCAAGATTTCCCGCTACGCCGCCAAGATCGTCCTCTCCACCTCCCTCCCCTCAAAAGCCCTCGCCCCCCGCCTGAAGGCCTTCGAGTCCAGCGTTGGCCTCAGCCGCAAAGCTTTCCGCCTGGGCAAGTTCGTCCAGGACGTCAACGCCTTCCGATCCGCCGACGGCTCCCCCTCCTCCGCCGACCTCCTCCTCGCAGCCGTTGCCTACGGCGGCGAGGGCCTCTACTACTTCGTCGAGCAGTTCGTCTGGCTCTCCAAGGCAGGCCTCATACCGTCGCAGCACTTGCGGCGGCTCCAAAAGATCAGCGCCTGGGCGGAGCTCGTGGGGTACCTCGGGAGCATCTCCTTGAAGGCCAAAGAGCTGCGAAAGATCCGATTTTTGCTTGAGTCGAAGGTTCGGAGCACGAAATCATCGGAGGATGACGATGAGATACAGAAATTGCGGGTGAAGTTGTTGCTCAAACAACTATCGCTCGTCCAAGACTTCGCGGATGGTCTGATGGCGCTCGGGGATGTGAGCGATGGGAAGGGTTTTCTCTCGAATCCTCTGTTGATGGCTTCGGCCGGCCTTCTTTCGGCTCTAATCAGCACTCATAAGAATTGGACTTCTTGCTGAGGGGTAGGCCTTTCGCTCTGTTCTCCGATTCATAGGAATAAAGCCCCTGTTTTTATCTGTGTTTTTCATTGATAGCGAGTATAAGTTATGGGAGATGAAGTTCCAAACATTTTGCATGAAATCTTATAAGCTGCTTTGGTTTCTAATGATGTAAAACCGATATCAATACAATTCAGTGTTTTTTTCTTTTCCTTCTTCCAACAGATAAATGCACTGAAATGGAATGGGCTTATGAAGGGACTCTACTTCTCTATTTTGCTGTACAAAAATGTGTCCTTTGATTATCTTAGAACTGTGGTTACCTAGTTCATTTATGTGCTAGTTCATTATGTGCTTCATCTTAGTACTGGTTGCATTCTTAGTTTTCTCTTTCTAAATAACTTGGGTATATAATTTATCCGATTTGAACAGGTGATCAATGTTCACGTGAATGCAGGGATAAATGAGAAAGGAGACAGTTTTAAGTGGCAATAGAAGCAAAGAAATTTAGAAGATAAATAAAAAAGGCGGTAGTGATACTGAATGGCTCTTTACAGAATCTTAACAGTTTTAATGTAGACTTTGATATCCGGTGTAATCCAGCAAATTGGGTAATGATGGCTTTTCTTTTTCTTTTTTAAAAAAAACAAGAAGACTATTCACTGCATGGTGCTATGGCACTGGTATTATGCCTCTTTAGTTCATTAACATTTCAATGATTCTGTCCTTTGATCCTGTTTGTATTGCAACTGCCTGTCCCTTCATAAGAGGAAGCATTGCATTAAATCCTCTTGTCATTGGCATGAGTCCTACAGCAATAATGAGTTGCGCAGCTTGGCAGTAGCTATTTTGATCATTGATGTAGAGATTAATGATTATGCAGGGGTTAAATTAGGGAAAAAGCAATTTTCTTGAAGTCTCCTCCATCTTGTTCAGTGGTGGGTCGCCTCCATGGATTCAAATATCAGGGAACCACTCAGTGATCTGTAGTTGGGTCTCAAATGCCACATAAAATATGATGATCAGAATGAATAGGAGAGCAGTCTGGGTTTGAGATCTTCAATACTTTACCATGCATGAGAACCGAGAAGAGGGTGAGATGGCAGGGATTTAGAAGATACAGAATGAACTTCAGAAACTTAGATCAGAAAATTAGTTCTGGCATACTTACATGGTAGAGCCATGCATATCTACTTTATTTGCTTAGTTCGTCGACAAGACAAACAAGACATACTTTGCACCACCTCACTGAAACTGATGCACATGCAAGCATATATATATATTGGCCACCAAAGCGAAACTTTGAAATCCATTAAAATTTATTAGTGAAACCTTAGATATCAACTTCCAGAATTCTCCCTGTATCTCAAAAATTTAATTTGGCCTCTCCATCAAAAAAAAAATAAAATCCTCCTAGTACATCCCATATTTAATAGCCTATGCTTGTTCATTTCTTCTTGCTTCTCTTCACCTGATTACCTTTTGAAGCTTGGTTTCAGTACTTGAATTTCATGAAGAGGAAGACCCTTTGACTTGTGATTACCCATCAGCTTCACGATTGTTCTAATAAATTGGGCTTTTAACTTTAAGCGCTTTCCATTAAATTGTCAAGTTGAAGAAAGTATTTGAACCCGTGTAAAATTAAATTGCTAATTGAAGAGATGTTGAAAAGTAAAAGTTCAAAGACATCTTGAATCTTTCATTTCTTGATATATTGTAAATGGTTGATGGCAAGGCAGCTGATGTTCATGTATTACAGGTTTAATGAATTCACAACTTCATAACCCATTTAGGAACTGGATGACTAATCCAATGTATCATTATTGCATTAACACCTAACTACAGATCAACTCCTTATTCTACTTAATAGTAGGAATGGTTGAGATCATTTGCATCATTACCTTGTTTTGATAACACGTCCATGTTCAAGATTGCATAGACAAATTCAGATACATTAATGTTATATGGTATACTAAGAAAGCATGTCTCATTTTATTCAAGATCACCCTTCTATGGTTTGATCATCAGCATAATTGTCCCACATCAAATTTTTAAGACACCATAATATTCTAAAGGACTTACAAATGCTCTTCTTTAAACTTTTGGCTGAGCAGGTATCCAGAATGTTCAGGTAAGTCTTTTGCAGGGAAACTGTATTCGACATTGTTGAGAGTTCTGTTTGGTTATTCCCTTAATATTTCAAATGATGAACAGACTTATGTAGGTTTAATAAGTTTTGCTTAGATCTCTATAGTGTATCTGAGGTTTAATACCATCTTCACTGCTGCACAAAAAGTGATGAGTTAACTTGGATGAAAGAGCTAGAATTTTTAAAAAAGAACATGGGAACAAATTTATCATTTTCCCTAAGAGGGTAGGTTATGATTTCATTTTGATTTTTCATGCGAGGAAAGTCTCTCTGTCTCTTCCACCCCAATGTCGACAACCTTCATCATTTTCTCTATCAAGCTTGGTTTCCATAATGATTAGCTATGCAGGTTTTCATCTGGTTACCACCTATTAACAAGTTTATAATAGCACTCTGCAACTTCATAAGGTAAGTGAGCCATTTTTCAGACACAATAGCTGAGGGTGGTTGTAGGAGGTATTTTGAAAATTCAGTCAGGATGTCTGGGACCTGAATCCACACGCTACGTTCTACCTTATTTAAGAATCAAGATTACAAAGGATTATTTTGTCTGCTTTCTGTATCGCATTTGCTTACCTATTTTGCGGTTGCTAATATGCAGATATAAGTTCAACGGATTTAAGATTTGCTTACCACTAATAGTGGCTACTCAAAGGTAATTTCAGTATTCAATCTGCTCATAAAACTCGGAATATCTAGCAACTGTCAAGTTACAGATTTTGAGAATATATCTGAAGATCATCATGCTTTTTTTTTTAAGAAATAAAATGGTAACTTGGCTATTTTACATGGCTCAAGAATTAATTTAGTTTCTGAATATAGAAAATAAAATATGCTTCAAGATCATCATGCTATTTGAATGCTTCAGTGTAGAAAGGTCATCAATGTCAGTTGATCTAATCTTCAACTAAAACATCTAGAGTTCTGTGGACGCACTGTTGTATATCGCTACAGCAACTTAGGGCTCGTTTGGTTCGCAGGAAAACGAGGGGGGAAAGTGTGGTCAACGGGAAAGTAATGAAATGCCTCTTGTTTGGTTGGAGTTTTCAAAGGAGAGAGATGGGAAAGTTGTATTCCCATGGGAATATGATTCCCACATTTCATGGGAAAGTCTTTCCCATGAGAAACATGGGAAAGTTACTTTCCCATGAGGTGGGAATCACTCCTTTTTTATTTTTTCCCAAAAAGACCCTTCAGCATTAAAGAAGCATTAAAGAGGCATTAAAGACCTAATTTTTATTAAGGGCATAATAGGAATTATACATAACTTTCCTAGGAAAGTGGATGGTCAACCAAACATAAGCACTTTGGAAATTAGTCACTTTCCCATGGTTAACCAAACATGTCAAAAGTACTTTCCTAGGTATCCTCTTCCTAGGAATCTGATTCCCAGGAATCATATTCCTAGGAGGGAAAATACTTCCCGCGAACCAAACGAGCCCTTAAGAACTTATCTAAAAAAAGCTAGCGAGAAAGTATTATTTAGTTTTTTAAGTCCTGTACAGATATTCAAGATCTCTTCGATGTATAAAAAATATGTCTGCAAAAGTCTTCATGCGCACATCTCTTTGTCAGGTTAAATATCCAAATCTAATCGCAAATACCATGATGGTCCCGTGGTCAATCCTAAAGTGTCAATGCCATAATGTCCTCTAGTCCACATGAGCTATGAGCATTTTGATACTATTTATAATCAACCTACAACCTTGTCGAAGAAGGCTAATCAAAAGGTATTATTTGGATTTTTTGAACTTGTATAGGTATAGGCAAATGCACACCCATCCAGATCCTCACAATCACACTGTAGCATGCTCTTTTCATGGGAAATATGAATAGTGGTAACTTGAGAGGGAGTTTGATATTGAGGTTGTACTGCATGTTAGAAAATAATTCACAGCTAGCCTAGTCATTTATTATCAATCTGTAATCGAATCTAATTCTCACACAGAATTTGAAACTCTTCGAATGTTAATTATATTCCAAGGGGAAACTTTTTTTTTTCTTCCGTTTTTTAGCCTAGTCATATTTGAACATGAGACTTCTCCCTTAGAAAGCTACCCGCTATGAGTGAAATTCTAACTAACTCTAAGGTTATCTAATTAAACATCGGAAGTTACAAATGAGACTGCCCAGGACTAAAATGGTCAGTGTTGGGGTTGTTTGATGCTAAGGAGCATCTACATTGAGTAGGTTATAGAAAAGAAAGCAAGGATAAAGTTGGAGAGGTTTAAGGAAGTCCAGAATTTTCAGGCCATCTCCCTATGTGAATACTTTTGTAGTTTGTCCTAAGACTCCTAACTCCCAAGTAAGCATCAATGTCTGGAAATCTTGTTCAAGAATTAAATCTAGAATTATGTTCCCGATCCGACATTGTTTTGGATCCGAACTTGTAAGAACGCTCAACTTTGATTGGCCCGGGACAGACCTTGGCCCAGCGACTGAAAGCCCCCAAATCATCTTCACGTGTGAAACTCGTAGGTACGAAGCCACGTGCGATAAATAATTGGCAGGTGAGCTGCGTTTGGAGGCGTAGACTTTTCTTTTATGCTGGATCCGTGATCAAACGCATCACCGCTTATTACATCCCCATCAACCACGAAATCTGTGTTCGTTCCCCCGTCACATCACACTCTGTCTGTATTCCATTTTAATGGGCCCAGTTTCAGCTCTACCACAAAATGTCAAAACTATAGTATTCCTCCAAATCAAAACTCATATATTCAATGGGATCAAAACCAGCATATTCCATGTTCCTTTATTGTATGCTATTCCTCATTTTGACTCCTCAAGCTTGTTTCTAGAAATTAGTAAAGCTATGTGGCCCAAACCAATGCTATTCTCTGCACTTGGAACACTGCTGATAACCATGTATAGAAAAAAAGAAAAAAGAACGCAAAGCAAATTAGTGCTCTCAAACCTATGTCTTCTTGCCTTGTGGTCGGCCAGCACTGCAGAAAAATATTTATTTATATTTTTGAATCTCATAAGACTTCCCTATGAAAATATGAGCAGGTTTGAAATTTTCAGCGGCAGTGTAACTTTTCAGGCCAAGTATGTGTTTAAAAAGTAAAGAAGTGAACCGTATAGCATGTTACTAGTACTTCAAGGATGTCCTATGGATCGAAAAGAAGTTGTCACGAATATTCTGAAATTTATTATTTTTTAATTTTTTTTAAATTATTTGAATCATTCTTTTTTTAAATTTTTTTTTAATAATTTTGGATTCAGATGTGTCGTATATGGCATCCTGGGAAAATATCCACCCTGTCATGGAAACTTTTAACTCACATGATTCCGTGCGGCTGCGGGTCGGATTCAACACGGGATTTGGACGCAGTCTATCCAGGATAAACACGAATGAGGTAATTAGCCGAGGGAGAGAAATCCATACGGTTAGAGCCGCGATCATCTCTGATCTACGGCCACGATCCCACGACGCCACTGATAACGGCTGAGGGCCACGCCCCCAACTCCTCCACAGCCTTCGCGAAGCCACCACCCCCTACCCGCTCTCCCTCTCCAAGTCTCTCCCACCAATGGCTTCCCACCCGCAAGAGGACTAGGTTTAGGGTTGGGGTTAGGGTTTTGGTTCTCCCCAATGGCGTCGGAGCTGAAGGATCTCGGTGGGTCCAACGGATCTTTGGACTCCAAGGAGGAGTCCCCCCGCGTCGGCGGCGGCGGGGAATCCTCCGGCAAGGCGAAGGACCAGCGGCCGCTCCTGAAGCCCGGGTCCGCCGCCTCCGACGGCGACGGCGCGGCCCGTCTCTCGGAGAGCATCGAGGAGCTGGAAAAGAAGTACGCGCCGTACGCGCGGAAGGACGTATACGGGACGATGGGCCGCGGGGAGCTGCCGGCGGCGGAGAAGGTGCTCCTCGGGGTCGCCCTCGTGACGCTGGTACCGATCCGGCTCGTGGTCGGGTTCTTTCTGATGTTGTTGTACTACCTGATTTGCCGGCTCTGCACGCTGTTCTACGCTCCGAACCGGGAGGACGGGCGGGAGGACTACGCCGACATGGTCGGGTGGAGGAGGGAGGTCGTGGTCCGGACCGGGAGATTCCTCTCCAGGCTAATGCTGTTCGTGCTCGGCTTCTATCGGATTCGCGAGCCCCGTCGGAGTTTCTCCGTGGAGGTATGAATTCAATGATATCAGATATTTTCTTCGATTAGTATATTGTCGTGTTTGAAGTCAATTTAATGGTGTCAAGATTTTCTTTGATTAGTTTTTGATCATGTTCGGAACTTCTTGAAGAATTATTAACTATAATTTGTATGAACATAGTAAAGTGACTTTCTTGATTGATCGAGACCCTGAGAATGGACAAGTTGAAGCCATCTTATGTTGATTTAGAGGGCATTTACTTGAAAAAGTAGTTGGTTTACATTCCATGGGCAGGTACAGTTTACTCCATTTATCCCCGTAGCCAAATTTTGGATCATATTATGCGAAGTAATGTTCATAATGGAGAACTCACAAGAATAAGTACAATAGTGAATCGTATGTGATATAAGACTTGTTATGAAATAATCGAGATGATCTTCATCTGCTGAACTAGCTTATTCTTTATCTGTTGCAATTTACAAATCGTGCTCTTCTGCCATTTCTTCTTGCTTTCTCAAGTTAGCAACTAAACAACAATTTTAAAAAGTAAATAATTATTAACACATTGTCAAGCATGCCACGAAGAGATCTATATACATTTTTCTTTTTCATGTTTTTGGCAGGAAGTAGATTGTATTACTAGATGTTATTGAGCCACCTGCTAATACAAGAAGTATACAAAAGTGGGAAGAAAATAAATGCCTCTTTTTCCCTTGGGAGTTGTTTGGTTATCGACTTAAAATAGGTAATTATAAAACATGATATTATATAGAACAGGTTTTATGAATATGAATAAGTACCTGTTTTTAGAAAAACTCATTTTTCAGGTTTCATGATTTCTCAATTTTTACTAAACTAATTTTATGGCAATCAATTAAACAAGCATTTTCATAAGACCCATTTCTTGAGGTTTTAGATAAGCCCGTTTTACCAATGTCTGATAACCAAACAACCTTTCATTTGAAACTTAGAGAACTAATTTCTAGCATAATTGCAAGGAGCTTTACTTGTTCTATGCCCTGTGAAGCAACCTGTGGCATTAAATCCATGGTTATTATAATATTTTTTACATAGAGTTCTGTTATTTCTCGAAGAGGGTAACAAAAGAGGGCCATCATCCCTGTAAAGTCTTTTTGAGGCCTTCCTTTCAATTTTCTTATTAGTTTTTTTTTTTTGGGTATAAGAATTTCTCATAAACTTTGTGCCACTATGTTGACCTTCTTCTTCTTCTTTTTTTAAAACTCTTTATACTTCCTACTTTATTTATAATACTACCTTAAGAGAAGAGTTAGCTAGCATCTCCTTTCCAACTAGGATTTTAGTTGAGACATTGACCAAATCTAGAAAATTTGCACCAGGGGGAGTGCACAAGCTCTTTTTTCTTCAAATACTTGAATGTGTGGTCCTTGAAAGCGAGATCAATGCATTCCCAGAACTCACACTTTTCAAATGCTTGTTTTTCCCTTGTAAGAATGCTTTGAACTGCGTTTCAGACATTTGGTTTTTATGTTCTTGTTGGAGTAGAGAGGGAAACATGATATTCTTGGATTTCAGTGGTCAAATGACTGTGGCTGAAGTGGGACAGAAAAATGGGATGGCTTTTGTGGTTTGAGAAGTTTCATCGCTTAAATTATTGAAGGTTATGGAGGTTATGTACAGTTTCATGTGTGGAATGTGCAGGCTGTAATTTTTAATTCTATACTGAAACGAAAAAAGGGGCTTAACCAGAGGCAAAGAAATAGTTTCCTTCCCTTGCTATTCAGTGGCGAGCAATTATATCCTAAATGGTGTAGATTGCTTCTTTTCCTCTTTGCTTGTGTTGTGCCTGTGCCGATGCCTATAGTTAAAAAGAAAGTCTTGGAATTTGTTAACCTTTTTGGGTCACATGGCTTCCAATTTCAGACTAATAATAATAATAAAACTAAAAATAAATATTTCTTCTTTTCTCCTAAAGTGTCTGTATACAAAAAAGAAGATTTTTTTCTTAAATTTCCTCATCTTGCTAATTGCAAAATCCTTTAACTAGAATTTAGCTCTTAAAAGACTATCAACAAATACGTCTACATTGTTCCCACTAACAACCGCGTCTTACACCACTAATTAAATGTTGGCTTTCTTGGCGGCGCAATCAGTTTTATTAGTCGGTCAATGGCCTTGACATATGTAAATTCTGGTCTGGTAAATAGGTCATGCATATTCTTTTCTCCTAAATGTAGGTTGTCAAATAGGACAATCGTTCAATTTCAATCTTGAAGGTTGATCCCTCTGTGGTGGTCCAAGAGTTACTGAAGTTATAGAGAATGATAATGAATTTTATTCTGGTGCATATAGATATTCGGATGTTGATATCTTGTTAATGAAATTTCCATTTGATAGAACTTCCTTTGATGCTGGGTCCAACTCTACAGTTTCTCCTTTTACATCAATATGATCGCCAAGAGTTCCACCTCTAATCGCTTTGTCTCTATGTTTAACCTCTTTTAAAGGTGGTTCTACCTCTTCTTTTGATGGATTGTCTTCAATGAGTTTCTCATCTGAAATTTTTTTTATGAAAAAATGGTTAGCATGTTGAGATTGGAACTGCTAACTGTTTGTGCCAGAACTAATTTATATGATGAAATAAAAAGGTGTTGAAGACTTGAACTAATGTGCAATATGCAGAAAGATGGAGAAACAAAATTTCTAGGGTTAGATCCGACTTTTAAAATTTTTTATATGATTATCGCTTTGGAGAAAATATTAATAATGAGATAATAAAAGAAAATTATGAGGATGGTTGAAAAGGAAAAGGGGGTACAACAGATATGGGCTTACATGGGACTGTTCTTGTTCTCCAATGGATAAAGCCCCGGATTCTCAAGAGAAAAGGAAGAGAATTAGTTCTTTCTTATCTAGCAGCACATGGAGAAAAGTAAGAAAATAAACAATGGAGTTTAGTCTGTCCCTCCTACACAAACTATTAATTGTTGGCTGATCTCTCTTCCAACATCCTTGTTTAGAAATTAGAAAGGATATGCTATCAAGCCTCTCTCATCCTAAGATGGCGTTCAAGAGAAAGAGGAAAGGATCAAGAGTTAAAATAGGAAAAGGACGGTCAGCCTCTCTATTAGAGAAGAAACATTCGTTGTCACTGAAAATTTGGGGGCAAGATTTCCTTTTATGCATAAAATTCTAAGAGAGAAGAGAAAGAGACCGATGCCAAATTTATAAGAATAACCAACGTCTTTCTTATTTTATCTATCTTCTCACTTAAAAGCAAATCAACTTGGAAACATTATTCGAGGACTATGGTTGTAGATCATCCATGGGGAGTATCACAAGGGCAGATCTTTGCAACTATGTTGGAAGTCACTTGCCCTGAACAGATGAAGAGATTAATAGAGCAGCTTTTAAAGGAATTATGTAAACTCTCTTGATAACTCTTGAATTGAGGTTTTGTGCCTTATCTGGATGGTTGCCTATTTTGGATACATACTTCAGCAAAGGAAGGTTGGATATCCAGGGTGTGCTTTTTGAGAACAGATGATTATCTAAATGGAAACTTAATTATACATAAATAAGTAATTAATAAAATACTAAAAAAGTTGTTTTATTTGAGGGCCTATGTTCATGCTCCTGCTGGCCGTTCCTGAGTTTGGCCCACAGTTTGACTAGGTGACTCATAACTTTAAGATATATTTAGTTACAGAATGAGATTTAAAGGGAGACATTAAGATATTGGCATTAAATCTCTTGAAATCTCAGGCCAAATTATTCAAGAAACCCAAATTTTGAGAATTGAGCTCTCTCCAATCCTATTCAATTTGTTTTTTTGGATTAGTTGATGAATACTTAGAATGCTAGTAAACATAACCATAGCCCTTGTACTTAACCGTTGTAGAATTCACAATTTCGTCATGGCCCATATTATGTTCCATATTTTGCGAGAAATTTTTTTGGCTAGTCATGTTTTATTTTAACGGATTACTGCAGCATTTTAAATTCTGAAGTTTTTCTTCATCCCAAAATCCACAATCTTGGTACTGGGTACCATATCGAAATCTTATCAGTTTGGTACGGTATGGTACACCCCTATACCGAAATAGCTTTTTAACCATTTTTCTCAATTTTTATCTCGGTACGCCTCAATACAGATTGGTACACCTCGGTATGGGCCGGTATGCACCTCGGTACATCTTGGTACATCTCGGTACAGGTCGGTACACCTCGGTATGGGGCTTGCCGATTTAAAATTAAGTTTCATACCAATTTTTTCCTGGTACGGTAGTGGTACGCCCTATATTGGGCGGTACGGGATGGTACGGTACGGCAAACCATGCTTCAACCACTATTGTTTAGTCATAGTGTAGAGGGATTACGAACTGCAGTTTCTCTATTTCTGCCTTCTGCTTGCTGCTGATTGTAAAGGCTCGTGCTTGGAATTAAAAGATAAAAAACTTTAGGATGCTTTTATTTGATTGATCTGTTATAAAGACAAACTGATAGTTTTTTATACTATGAATGCTACCCCAATGTAGATAATATAAATTCAGATACTTGAGGAGTAAGAAAATAATTATTTTTCAGAGTATGATTTTCAGAGATGTTGTGGTATTATATATTATTCATTGGTCTCGATATGCCTATTAATCACCCTTTTCAATTATCTCAGGATGAGCACACAGAACAATCTGATGAATCTGAAAGACCGGGGGTGATTGTTTCTAATCACGTATCATATGTGGATATTCTCTATCATATGTCATCATGCTTACCAAGTTTTGTTGCAAAGGTAGGTCAATGTCTTGTCTTTGTATCTAAGCAACATCAAACCAGAAATTGTATACATGGTGACATTGTTCTGACATACTCTCCTATTGGTAAAAAAAAAAAACTTGGATTTTGTTGCTGAAGAGATCAGTGGCTAGGCTTCCCCTTGTTGGTCTCATCAGGTACTTACATATATTGTTTCCTTAGTTGTTCGTGGTAAATTACTATGCTACTGGACCTCGCTTTTGTAACTTCTCCATTTATGTCTATGCATTGTTATTTTAAATTCAACCATTCTTTTTTTTTATATTTAAAGAAGAAATTTCAGTAGTCCCGTATAGTTTTGTAGTGATGTTCTGTTAATATATTTTTCAATTCTTTGTTAATTTAGTACATGGTGTGCTATCAAATTTAAAACTGTCTTACAGTTAGCTGTCAAAATTCCTAAAGTAGTTGTCTCATTGAGAGGCTGGGATGGGACTAAGATATGTCGATTCTTATTTGCTTTTCAACTTTTAATGCAGCATAATTATAAATAGGGGCAGGAGTAGACTTTCTTCTAAGGTGGTCCCAGCAACATGGTTGATATAAAAAAATAGCGTCTGAGCGATGAGCCCCATAAAAAAATCCAAATCTGTTCCCTCCTTCCTGCTTGTTTCCTACTTTTGCATGTATATCCTTTTCCATTCCCCCTTTCTTACCCCAATTCCCAAACTGAGGTCACTGTTCCTTTACTTCATATGAACAAATTGTAGTTTTAGAGTGTCTTAGTTTGATCATGTTAAAAGCATGATTGATATTTTAAACACATGGTTAATATTAAAAAAGTTCATAAAGTTTTAATAAACTCTATCAGTTAGGAGGAAGCTCATAAAGTTTTATTGAACTGTATCAGTTAGGAGGGACTTGATATGTCTGTCAAGAGATTTAGATAAAATGAATAACTAGAGGGATTTTAAAATTGCTTTTAGATACTAATTAGCAAAGGGATTTGGGTGATGTGCATGCAACTAAAATCTCACGATGCATTAAAATCTGGGAAAGAGGTAAGAAGCACTGCAGGAATTATGGAGGGAAACTAAGCCTGGTGGCTTTAGCAGTTGCAACCCACACTATTGTAACATTGTTGATCCTTGATGTATTGTCATGTTCATCTGCATCATGATCTAGAGCATCTTGAGTAATTGACTTACAGTTTTTGATCCTTCATTTAGTATTAAGTTCCTCTGCATCATGAATCACGACGTCTTAATTAATTGAGTTACAGAAAACAATATCAGATAAACAAAGGGATGTAATCAAATTTCATGGAGGAAAACTAAGCTTGGTGGTGTCATTAGCAATTGCATCTTAAACCTTGCTCGATTTTTAGACCACCTTGTCCTTTCATATTGAGAAGCTGAAGAACCAAAATATTGCCCCCCCCCGCCCCCCCCCCCCGCCGCGGGGTCTCTTTTAGATAGTAATTTTGACTTTGGCTTGACTTCTATAATTAGCCATAACCATAAAACAGTGAACTCTGTTATTAAGTTAGTCTTAACAAATCTGTCCTGTTCATTGTTGTAAGAGCATAAAGTTTGTGAACCTTTTTTTATTAGTTATCACAAATTTCATCCAGACTTGCTCGGTTCCTGAATCTGACCCTTCCCCATCTGAGGCCATCAAGTTTTTTAAGGATTTCTCAGCTCACTGATGCACGATCACTCTACTTTGAGTAGTTCTCTATTGCTTTATAAGTGCAAGTCCTAAAGTACTTAATACTCATCTGTCCTTCCTAAATCTATCACTATGCCATCAAACTGTTCTTACTCTCTTCTTCTTTGCTACACCCATTTTGTGCACGTGCGCTCTACATTGGCTAATGATTAGGCCCAACCATCATCATCTGCCTAACTGTTTGTCACACAAGATCAACTCAGACCAACATGGAACTTTGAAACCACACCCGAAGCACATCTCTGTTTACAGTTTTATCTATATATCTTCCAGTGGATTGAATTTATAATTTTGTGGTCTCTCTGTCAAAGGATTCCTATTTATATTAATATTTCTACTAAAATTAAACTCATATAGTTCTGCTAATTCTTTTGGACCCTTACCTTCGACAACTTTCTTTCACATTTTATTTTCTCTCATACTATCATCCCATCCACTAATGGTATACATTATTTGCAAATTGCATAAATAATGAGAACTTAAATATCAAAAATTACTTCATTTAAGACAAGCATAAGGCTTCCAATTGGCCCTTCATGCAGTTTTATACTTGGCTGTTCAAACTCCCCTAACCGACCACACTTTTTTTCACACTTGTCATGTTTGATTAATTATTGCTCTAAGCATGCCTTTTCATCTCGGTGCCTTTTCCCACTTTTCATCTTGTGCTACTCTATTATATGTTTTTCTTAGAATTTTGTAGTTTATTGCAAAAAATTTAAAACAGATAATAGTGGTGGATCTTGCTTTATGATATTGAATAGATAAGTTGCTGCATGAATACTTCTCTCATCAAGTTCTATATTGCTTTTTCTCAAGATATTCTCAATCCTGTAGATGTTCTTACTAAGCAAATTGATCTGCACGATTTTTAATAACAATTATTGCACCTATCCCATGGTCAATTCCTTCCATCTATTTAAATTGTAGCTGCTGCTATAACATAGCTGACCAATGTTAGATAGCTTCCAAGCTCCTTGCCTAATGATGTCGTTTAAATATCATTTTGTTGTTTTAATTTGTAACAGCCTCGTAGTAATGAGTTTGAGCCTTTCAAGAAGTTAGGGTGGCCTTTGCTAGCAACTCATCATTCATACTTATTTCTATTTGTGGTTGATACATGTATGAGTTAGCGGTAATTGAGGCCCTGCCCCCTGGATTGATTGCCGTTTTACATTTAATCCTAATGGAATGAAATTTTTTTACACCTGGTCCTTGATCTTGATGGCTATGTGCCTGCAAAACAGGGATTAACTGTATGGAGAAACAAGCCTCACTCTGTACAAAACACAAGCCTAATGACCTTAACTGCATACAGAGATTAAATGTAAGGTATAGTTAAACAAAGGACTGAGTGTTCAGTTACCCTATGAACTAAGTCTTTTTCCTTTGCACCTTACATTTTACTCATTATATTTCTTAATGTCATTTTTCCCTATGACAAAACATAAATATTGTCACTCCTTTTACTTTTCCATTTAGCTTCTATTATTACTAGTCATATAATGTTCTCAAACTGTGAATGATCATACATTGACCTGTAAATCTGATACCGTATAAATAGGGTAAGGCCTGTTGGTTTAGGTTCAAAGCATTCTTGTTGATAATTGTGGAAACTATTTCTTAAACTTGCTATTTCCATATGCAAACCTACATAGATAACTTCATGTCACTGTAGTTTTCTTGCTGATGTCATATTCTCAGATCCTATGAGTTGCCAAGATTTCCCTTGCACAGAAGTTAAAAAATCCTATGCCCTTTACCATATTACCTTGCAGATTTTTATTATGTTTCCTCCTATCATGTATTGTGTTAAAGATATTATATTTCTATCAATTTACTAAAACTTATGCATTATCTTTCTTAGAAGGATGCATCCTCATATTGTTGTTTCGCACCATAATATGCACATTTCATGCTGTATATTTTAGTTCATAAGTGAAGCTTAAATATGCTAAATAGAAATAATGGCTTTATTTTTGCTTTTATTTGCAGCAAGTGCCTTGGTTGTGTCTATGTTCAACGAGAGTCTAAATCTTCCGAGTTTAAGGGTGTTTCAGGTACGTTAGCATTCAGAAATCTTAATCATTTGTACATGCATTTCTTTGTTGCAATTTATATTTTTATATATTCAACATAAGCCATTATATTCAATGTGTTACTTTTGCTGCTCAACTGTTGAGCATGCAAAGTGATTTGTTTTCTTGGCAATTTGGGTATTGATTGGGTTACATCTTTGTAACAATATATGCACCATTGAAATTTAAAAAAATGGTTTTTGTTCTTGTGAACTGTTACCAAACCTAATCTGCTGGATGATGCTCGTCAAGCTAGATTCACTGTTAGGGCTCGTTTGGTTCGCGGGAAGCATTTTCCTTCCTAGGAATATGATTCCTGGGAAACAAATTCCTAGGAAGAGGATGCCTAGAAAAGTATTTTTGGCATGTTTGGTTGACCATGGGAAAGTGACAAATTTCCAAGGTGCTTATGTTTGGTTGGCCATCCACTTTCCTAGGAAAGTTATATATAATTCCTATTATGCCCTTAATAAAAATTAGATTTTTAATGCCTCTTTAATGCTTCTTTAATGCTGAAGGGATTTTTTGGGAAAAAGTAAAAATAGAGTGATTCCCGCCTCATGGGAAAGTAACTTTCCCATGTTTCTCATGGGAAAGACTTTCCCATGAAATGTGGGAATCACATTCCCATGGGAATATAACTTTCCCTTCTCTCTCCTTTGAAAACTCCAACCAAACAAGAGGCATCTCATTACTTTCCCGTTGACCACACTTTCCCCCCTTCTTTTCCCGCGAACCAAACGAGCCCTTAAATCTATGAACATCTCTAGTTCAACCTTAAGAGTACCGTTTAAAGAATAACCATCTGTAACCCACTAAAAGATACCTGAATATGATGTGGCCTCACCAATATGTGCTTGATGGGTTGGGCTAGTTTCTGAGGCTAGCACAAGCCTGTTATGGGCCTAACTTTAGAGGGCATTGACTGGTTTTGTTTCAAAAAACGGGCATAAACCAGCCAAATCTATTCATGCCCACTCTTGGTGGTATTATCATCATTGTGATTTTTCTAACAATTGTATATTTGCCTAAGAAACTGTATAGTGGTATTATCAACATTGTTTTATATTTTTCCAATTGTATGTTCGCCTAAAACACTGTTAGAATGAACAGAAATCTTTGTCCTCCACCATGTCCATCATACACAAAGGTACCACATGACCAACCTTTATAGAAAATAAAACACATGAAAATATAAGAAGATGATATTACAGACATGTGCAGGACTTTTCACATTGTGATAGAACCACTAACTGTCCATGGAGATGCAGAAATTGGATAGTGATTAAGAATGCATGAGAGCCTAGGGCCTGTATAAAATCATGTTCTTGCAAGTGATCAATTTTTTCAACTAAGTAACACTAAAAGAATTTTTTTGTCAAACAAGCTAAGAAACATTACCAACAAATTGTAGAGACTTTAGGTCCTCAAGTTAATAAATAAGAAGTTTGAAGCAAGCATACGTCTGTTCATCTAATTAACTGTTGGAGTTTTAAAATGCATGGAATATGAAACTGACAATATCCTATATATAGTTGTAAGAGAAGAAATTGATTCTGATCTTTATTAGGTAATGGTTGTATATGCACTGATTTTATACTTTCCTGGTAGTCTTACCAGCACAATACTCGTGAGTTGCATCAGCCTTATAGTATGTGGTATATTTGCATCTGAATTTAATTTCAACTACATGCAGGTCTTCTGACAGAAAGAATTAAAAAGGCCCATCAAAACAAGCTTTACCCTATGATGTTGCTCTTTCCAGGTCAACATGTGCCATCATTTCTTTATGATTTTCTTCTTTCACTGTTTTATACTGCTTAACTGATTGTGGTTATCTACCTGTTTGATGTCCACACACATAAACAGTTTTTTAAGTTCAGTATATTAAAACAATGAATTCTGATTTTTTGATTAAAAATTATATAATGAATCTTATTCAGTATTTGGTAGTCCAAGCCTCTTTCTTTTTTATTTCTTAGGTTTCTGTTTGAGTATGAGATGCATAAATCTTTTGAGAGAAAATTCTTAGAGTGCCCAAATTATGATTATTGCTATACCAATACGATGCGGGATCACATGCCAATTTTTTGAAAGCACATTTTGGAATTATTTGAGAGTTGGAAGGTAGGATATATACATGTAAAGAAACTTGCTAGTGGGATGCCAAGGTTAAAAGGTAGTGAGGTGGGAAAAAGGTCCAAAAAAACCAATGCATAAAATAACTATGGAAATCTAACTGAGTAAAGAAAAAAACAAAAATGTTTACATGAGTTAACTGCTTATGATGGCCCATACTAGTTACACTTTATGAAAGGCTACAAGGATATTTAATTATAGTAGAATTAGGTGAGATTTATAGTTCTCCATTGCCTTAGGTGCTCCAAGAAAAGAGACAACGAGTTATTTGCCTTGCCAAGGGATGGTAAGTATGTGGATATTGACTTATTTGGTAATCTAGTAGAAACCAAAATGACATTTTTGAGGATGTGACAATGTTTTTTTTTCTGTAACAAGACTTAGATCAAGAATGAGGTCATGACTACTCATGAATGGTGCCTTGAGAGAAGTCTATGATTTAAATTGATACTTATGTGTGCTGTAAAAATTGGAAGAGTCTGATGGCTTTATGGAACCTGATAGGAATTATAACAGTTGTCGTTTATTACTGTGACAGGCATCAGATTCTAGATGCATATAAAATCGCCAAACAATTTGGATAAAACATCAATGGAGCTAATCAAATAAAGAAAACCACCTAGAGAACCTAACAATGAGTCCATTTGTTGAAGTAATTAACTCAAAAAAGGATAGACGACATCAGCTCTTTTCTTGAGGAAAGGCCTAGAACTTTGCCAACCTATTGCCTACATAATTTGATGAAATGGATGAAGGTATATTGTCTATTAAAAAAAAAAAGAAGCCTTAGGCTTGCACCAGCTTGTCACCCAACCGTGGGGAACTGTTCTGCATCCATGTATGTAGATGGGAATGATCTAAACAGTATGAAGTTTTAGGCCACTTATTCAAGCATTCATGTAATTTAGTGATTAAATGATCAAATTTACAAGTAGTCTTGTACGAACATATAGGTAATCCCATGTGCAATACTCAACTGGTTATAATTCTATCCTCTTATCTCCTTTTGGCTTCATTTCAGTCTGTTGCTTCTCCTCTTTTTCCATGCTCTAACTGGCCTTTTTTGCCAACTTCAGAAGGTACAACCACAAATGGAGATTACCTTCTTCCATTCAAGACTGGTGCCTTTCTAGCTAAAGAACCAGTGCTTCCAGTGATTTTAAAATATCCTTACAATAGATTCAGTCCAGCATGGGACACCATATCAGGGGTGAGAAATCTCTGAGCTTTTTATTAGCTTTGATAAATCCAGAATTTGTTTTTTGTTCCCTAGTTTAGTAATACTCAACTAATATATAATTGAGGTTTTTCTTTGTTTTATTATAAAGCAATTTTGTGTAATTACTGATAATACATTTTTGTTTCCTTGTTGACTTAATGAGCTAAACCAGTACAGCAAACTTTATTGACTTAATGCCTTTGTAGATTACTTGGTTTGATTAGTAAATTTTTAAGACTTCATTTGGATGACAGTGGATTTAAATCATTTTATAATGTCTTAAGCATATGCTTTTAAAGTATAGATGAAGATAAATGACACATTAGATTATGCATTAGCAATGTCATGAAGCCTTCTAGTTGGGTGTTGCACTCCTTTGATAATTTGTCCCAGGACCACTTTGCTCCCAACTCCGAGTCTTCTAATTGTGATCACTGGTTGTTTCGTACATATTTCATCTAACTGTGAATTTTTTTGCTTTCTATTTTTTTGGACCATCTGTATATTTGAAATCATGTGCAATGCATGGTAAATTTCTTTTGATGCAATATAATATTTTCTATAGATGTTTTAGGTTTTCCCTCTTCCCAACATATTTCAGGACCATCACTTCCCCGGGCTCATACTTGAATCTGTTGCCAATTCCTTTCTCGCTTTATGTTTCCATATTTGAAGTATATTGTTAGGCTTGTCTATGTATTGAACTGTTGATCATTTCATGATAGAAATCAGCAAGCTGACATTCCATGCCAACACCTGGCAGATTGACATAAAAGATATCATGTGCAAAAGTAACTTCTATCTTAAAGGTATCCATCCTATAGAAAACTGGAATTTAGTTGGTCCAACTGATTAATAATCGATACATGCATTCATGCATGTCTACATTGACCCATTTACAAGATACAGACGTCCAACCATGCAGGTTTTTTTAATTTCCCAACTCTATTTCTTTTGGGAACCTGGACAAACGTGGCACCCTTGTCACATGTCTGATTACGGTGGCTTCTCTAGCAATTACAAGTAACTGCATATGGAGAGATCAGTCCCGTCAACAATGAACCCTCACTGATGATCAAGTTTTCTTTTATTTAGAAGGTTATTTGTTTAATTTTATCTTGTTTAGAAGGAGGCCTCAGATTCAAATATCATTACTGGATTGCTGGACTAATGTTAACTTCTTCATAAATTACTGATAAGCCATTTTGCAGTATAGGTTTAAAGTTGTTGGGCCAAGCCACTTTAAATGAAATAAAGGAATGGTAAGCTTACACGGCTAAGAAGGAAGAGACAGCAGATTGGTGGTCAAACAATATTGACTGATGCAAAAGCTTTGTACACCCTGCTTTTTTCCTTCATTAATTCTTTATTCTCGGGCATTCAATTAACTCTTACCAGAATAGGTTGCATGACAAGTTCTCTGATCTAATAGACCAATCGGTCAATATCTTATAACCAGCTAGTTTTTTGAGTCAAGGGGAATGGTTCTCTCAGCTTTATTCAAAGAGAGTAGGAATTGACATGCTAATAAATTTTGTGATGAAGAGGTGCTTCATTTCTTTTTTGTTATACTATGCATGAATTTTGCTGCACCATCCTTCCCTATGAGAAGCAATATTGAACAGATACATGAGTATGATCTCATGATACTTGACTTTATGTTCTTAATTCTTCTTGTGCTCTCCTATGATATGTCTTTATCAAAAGGTAAATTATTCACTTTTTTGGATAGACAGATAACAAACTGTAATTACTTTGCCAAACTGCTTCCTTCATTCACCTCCACCCCACGCTGTCTCTCCCACTGTAATTAGTTTGCCATTTGTAGTTGCTTGACCTTATGTTCTTAATTCTTTATCAAAAGGTGAATTATTCACTTTTTTGGATAAAACTGATAATAAACTGTAATTACTTTGCCAAACTGTAATTACTTCTGCGCATCCAGCCCATGCTGTCTCTGCCACTCTCCTTGTGCTGTCTCTTACATTTGTTTTATCTGAGCTGCAACTTTTGAAGAAAATTTTCTTGTGTTAAACGTTCTAAGACACTAGTAAATTCGTTTTCATTTAACATTCTAAAAGTTTGCAGGTACGCCATGTGTTTTTGCTTCTTTGTCAATTTGTTAATTATATCGAGGTGATCCAGTTGCCTGTATATTATCCTTCTGAGCAAGAAAAGGAGGACCCTAAACTTTATGCTAGTAATGTTCGGAAGTTAATGGCTACTGAGGTATGCATGCATTTGATTCTTTCCTTTTTCCTTTTTCACTACAAATGTGGATTTCTGCTGTTATCAAGTATGTATATAGGTCATAATTAAGCTCCGGTCTTCCCCAAATGACATTTCAAACATAGGGCTGCATTTGGGCTGGGTTAGGTTTGGAATTAGTCTCTAACAGCGCATACCTGAAAAATTACTAATGGGAATACTTGGGGTCAGGACTTGAATGCACTTCTTACACCAATTGGGTACTTTAGCATGCATAGATCTTGCCACAAGCATTGAGTCTAGATATGGAGGCCAGGTCACCTAGCATGATTCTGTTAAACTGTGCTAGCAGTAATATTGATTGTTAGCAGGGAGTAGTGCTAGCGCTGTTGAGTCATTGTTGATTGGTAATGAGGGAGCAATGTCCAGACAGCAGAAAAAAAAAGAATGGCAGAGAGTTCACAAACTGAGAAAGTGAGGAAATAAACATTCGGAGTAATAGGGTATTTGGATATTTAGGTGTGGTGAAGTGGCTCCAAGCCTTATTCTTGTTCATATATTAGATTAAGAATGGATTGCTTTTCAGAAACTTGAATGAGGTTTCCAAATATCATGGTTGTACATGGGCGCACAGAGTGTTAATCTAGCCTTGGTCAGGTCTACTAAATTTCAAGTTTGCTACGGACCAGTTATGAGTCAACCTATCCATTTTACTTCTGTATATTGCCAAGGAGATATTATCCTTAGAATGCTCATACAATACCAAAACATGGTATTATTAGTTTGAATCTTCTATATAGATTATTTCTCCACAAATGTGTAACAGTAATTACACAATATCTAATTTCAAGATCTTATATTTCAAAAGTTTATCAAGTTGCACTTAATGTTGTTTACCTATTGCAAAAAAAATCTCATTTCAGAGGATTGGTGATTCACCTGCAGATATTCAATGGATTGATGGATGGGAATATAGTACTTTATTCCCAAACCTCGTAAAAGGAAAAACCATGCCCAATCTAAAATTATATAAAAACCTGAAAACATGGATTAAAGGGGACAAAATATAAAAAGTAATCAATGAAATGATAAGATATGGCAAAAGAGATTGATGACCTCTAGATGAAGAGCAACTAATGATTTCATGAAAAGATTCAATAAACAAGCCAAAAATCATCGGTAGACATTCATGATTAAAAGTTCGAAGCACTTCTTATCATAGTCTGCCGTACCGGTCCGTACCGGCCGGTACGGGCCGGTACGTACCTGGGACCGGTACCGGATCAGCGTAAAATCCGGTACCGGTAATTTATTGTTGAAGGACCGGTACGCCACCGGTTCGGACCGGTACGGGACCGGTTCGGACCGGTACGCCACCGGTTTCGTACCGGTCCGGGCCGCCACCGGTACGCCGACCGGTACCGGTACGGCGGACCTTGCTTCTTATACTCTTACAAACTTCAACTGAACTTGAGCTATAATCCAATTCTTCCTTCTCTAAAGGGGAAAAAGGGAACTTATTCTTGCAAGATCATATTTTTTTCCCTTATAGTGCTTGACAATATCCTTGGAAACTCTATGAGGGAAAATACTAGATGAAGAATCCAAAAGGTACTATAAGCAGTGGCAATTGGTCACGTTGGGTCAGGTCAACCTCGGTCATCAAGACCAACAATCCAACACAGCCATTGTTTAATCTTGCCTGACCAGAACCTGAACCTGACCTTAGTAAGGATTAGCAAGAAACGAGGGAAGATGGGAGAATGGAGGGGAGAAGGCAGGCGAGTGATGGTAGGCTTAGCAGGACTACAAGCACTGGCTACAACAGGAGACAGATGACTATGATGTGGTGTTCCATGATGAGGCAATGATGATAGCAAGCATCATCAAGGGCCAATGGGCAAAGAGCAACTGAGAAGTGGACTGGGGAGGAGTAGGAGAATAAAAGGAGAGGAGGTTAACGGTGAAAATGAGAGGCAAAAGAAAGGAGAGAGAGAGAGAGAAGGGAGAGTAGGGGAGCAGATGGATTGGGGGAGGCTGAGAAAGAAGGTAAGGGATAGGGGGAAATAAGGGTAAGGATTAGTATTTTTCTAAGATTAATATTATTAATTGTATAATCATATTTGCATCACTACCAAATAAGTTGGATTGATATATGAAACAGAAAAGAATAGAACAAACGTACAAAAATAATTGCCTATGTCGAGATAGACAAACTTGACAGGTAGAACAATTGGATCACATTTAGGTTGAATCCAATTAGGCGGATGGATGTGGGTCAAAGTTCTTGGTCCTAGTTCTTTCCCTGGAAAATTTGTTGAAAAGATGAGTCAAAAAGGTGTTATTCTATCATTTCCTGTTAGCTGTACTTACCGTCTAAACCGTGTTCTTTTAGGTTTTCAGAGGAGTGAAGGTTTTCTTTTATTATATAAGAAATTTGCATCTTCCAATGCATTATCCTGATGAGCAAAAGGACTCGGTAAATATTCCCAAATGATAATAAAGAAAAGGTATCCTGAGTCCTTGTATTTAAAAGATCAACATGATTGTTTATCACTAATATCTTCTCATCCTTGAGATTTCTACCCTTGATCAAAATTTGACTATTAGGCCCAATCAAGAACAATCTTCATTTTCCATAGGCTAGTTAGTAAAGATTGTGCTAGATAAACAGTGCAAAGTAATGCCTATGGATTTGTAAAAGCCCAGAGGCTACATATATAGTATCTGTATAATAATAGAGTTTAATACTATTGGCATCATATTAAATTAGGGCCTGTTTGGAAAATTCAATAGGATTGGGCTGGATTTCCTACAGAAATCAAGCCTGTTAGCCTGCCTAGCCATATCCTTCTAAACGCCCGTCCTAATCTCTGCCTAAATCCTATTTGTGGGCTTGTTAGCCTTCAGGAAGAAGAAAAAGGTCCCCATGGGTCCTTTTTCCCCCTCCCACATGATTTGGGCTGGGGTGGTATTGGATTAATATTGGCCTACTCAAATAGATTGCCCACTTTATGAATCCGATGGGAAATTCAGCCCAATCCTGCTGGATTTTCCAAATAGACCCTTGGTAATTGATTTGCCTTTGCTCAGGAAAAAGTAATTGGTTTGTTATTCATATTGTTGATTAATAAAATTTTTTTTGATTTTAGTGGTATAAATGTTATAGTTTAATAAGTTTTTGTTTCTGATTTCTTTTTCTAATAGTAAACTTTACCTAGTTGTATATATCTGATGATTACACACAAGACTTTCTTTTTTTGTCTTTGAGAAATTTGGTATGAGTGCCTCCATACCAAGTCAAACCACAGACCTCTCCAAAGAGGAGAGGGGTGCCGACCTCTTACAATAGGGAGTTCACAAAGGATTTAATCCTTGTTGATGGATATATCGAAGTGTGCATTTGCTAATCTTTCATGTTTCTGATATCTAGTTTGTTGGTCAATTTCCTGCAGGGCAATTTAATACTCTCAGATATTGGGTTAGCTGAGAAGCGAGTCTACCATGCTGCGCTGAATGGTAATAGTCTACCTCGTGTTTTACATCAGAAAGATGATTGAAAAACTATTGACCTGGCTCGCAGGATTCGTATAATCAGTCAAGTTGCTTGTTTCTATGCATTACAACTATAGCCAGAAGTGCTAGTTTTCCTCGTTTTGTTTTGAGAGAGATGGGTACTATGCATGTCATTATGCTGTAACAGCCCATATTTGTGGTTTTGACTGCAAATCGTTTGTCTAAAGGATGGCATATACATGAACCATATCCAATGGTTTAAGATTCAGTCTTATACAGCTTTGGAAACTAATAAATTAATGAATCACTTTGATGTCTAATATCTGCGAACCATCTTCTTGTGCTCCATCATTTTCTTGGGTCAGCATCACCAGAACTAAATCCTCTGTTTGGTCTTCCTGCAGGTTTGTTATGTCAAAGCTAATTCGGATTTGCGCCTGTATATTCTTCATAGATGTTTCTGTAGTTTAAAAAACCCAGAAAAGAATAGAACAGAAAGCAGCTTGTTGGGATGAGTATTTCTTTCTCAGATCCTCTTAAGCTCTACAATATGCTCAGGGAATTTCCAAGGGCAACTGTTCGCTTGATATATATCATTCACTGGCTCTCATCAATAAGGAAATATCTGTTGTCTTCTGAAATTTCTTTTTGATGTTTGTCAGTAAATTTCAGAAAATCCTCAGATAAGTGTGCTAGCCAGAGAAGAAAATAGAATGCGACAAAACTTAAAAAAAGATTCTTTTGGCATCTTGCTCGGTGACCCATCGACCAACTCATTAATGTCACAAAGATATGTCATGATGTTTGCATCAATAATTATTAACTCTTTTCACATTCAATAAAATGAGCTCGTGTTTTATCATCAATGTTTTGCCCAGCACCTGTCGAAGTGAAGCTGACGTTGATGGTTAGGATTCCCATGTCGAGCCTTGTCCTGGCAATCTATTTATTGAGCGCTATACTGGACCAACTTAGGTTGTGATATCAGACCGTATTGCGTCTCTTTTTTTTTTGCTAAAACAAAAGGGAGCAGGGGGGAGGAAGGGACAAGCCCAACCCCGCGTAGCAGCCCCCACTGGGCCCCCCACCCCGCCAGGAGAATGTTCGATGCGGACAAACCGGGTCGTGTGTTGGGCACGCCGACCTATTTTACTTATACCCTCCCCACCCGTGAGCCGGCTTGGTTACCCGACCCAACCCTCCGTGTGAGTACGTCACACCTGGCACCACCCAGGCTATCAGCCGACCAGTAGCACTTCCAGACCCCGTGTCCAGGCGTGGAGCATTCGGTCCCCAAATTTAATCGACGCCCGCGCGTTTCGAACCTGGAACCACTTGGTTGGAAGTAAACGCCCCGTTCCAACTGAGCTACCACCTTGGTGGTACCGTATTGCGTCTCTTCCAAGGGATGGAAAGTACCCAGGCTTAAGATCTATGGTACAAGTCAACAGGGGTTTGAATTAACTACGCCTGGGTAAAATTATATACGGCCGCTAGGTGGCACCCGAGCATGTAGTATCCCGTATCCGCATGTAGGCCTCACGTAGTACCATATGTAGAACCGTTAACAAGTCGAGTTGCTCGAATTTAGCTTGGGCTCGATACAGTAAAAGCTCGGCTCGTTGTTCAAATCTAAAATGAAGTTTATTTAAATTCAAGCTCGAGTCTGAACAGCTCACAAGATCAAACAGATCTCGTGATTTAACACTGCCCACCGATTACTAAATAAGGGGAGGCTTGGAGATCCGACAATTGAGATCGCGCCATCGATGAAACTGTGAGCGGTTAGATCTGGATCTCACTTGGAAATCCTGCATCCAACCCAAGGGCTAAGGCCCTCTCCTACCCCTCCTCTCCAACCATCTTCCTCTTCCAACTTGCTGCCCACCTTTGAATATCTTTCTTCCCCACCTCTTTCTCCATCTGTCCTAGCTTTTGCTCTCCCCTCCCTTTTTGGTGCTGCCATTGTCTCTTCCAAAACCACCTCCATTATTGAGCTGCCTTTTCCCCGCAGAACTCGTCGCTCATCCACAGCCCTAGCTGAGATAATCTCTTCTTCTTCTTCCCAAGAGTGAACTTTTCCCTCTCCCCTGTGATCTTTGGAGCTTTGTTGGCTGTTGGAAAGTAGAAGGAAAATCAGAGAACAGATATCAGAATTGTGGGTATGTTTGTGTTTCTTCTTCATTTTTGACTTCGGAATGAATCAATAATTTGTGTTTGGTGAATTTTGTCAATAATTTGGTCAATAATTTAAAGCTCATTTCAATTATGAGCTCGAGCCTAATATAGAATCGGTACCGAGCCCGAGCTCGAGATTCTGCAAAATAAGCCGAGGCTCGGGTTCGGCTCGGCTCGTTAACAGGCCTATCCTTTTGCTTTTAAATATAGAGCAGGTGATCTGCCATTAGCAAAAACTGGTTTCCTCCTTTGACCAGGGGTTTAAAAAACTTAAAGCACCAAAGATTTCACATGAATTTTAACTAATAAATATTAGGTCATGACAACTCACATATCTGTTCGATTATTTTATGGAACGCCTATTGCTTCTGCCGAAAGCTCGCCCAGATTATTTGATTGGAGCCAATCTAGTGGAAGGTTGAAAATAATGATAATTGTAACTATGGTTTGCTTTACTAGTTCGAACTAGATAATATGAGGCGTATCGGTCCAGTATTGATATCTGATATGGATAGCAAACCGATTACGTTGAACAAATTTTATACCGTACCAAAGATCTTATACTTAGTACTAGTATAGCACCGATATGAGGTTCAGTACCAAGACGGCAAATTTTAATTGTAACATCATAATAGCCTTAAACATGGTTTTGAAGGCCTTTATTTATCTTTCATTATATTATACTAGATCTAGAGATATCTGGCTACAATAGAACAATTGTTTGTTTTTAAATTTTGAATATGATATTTTAGAGAAATGTTTGTTGGACTCGAGGAGAAGGTGCAGAGTTCTAGGCCATGTATCGGATTTTGTTGCTCATGATTTTTCCTTTTTCAAAAATCATGACACATTAAAAAAGAAAGGAGGAGGCTATACAACACCTTTTCCCTATTCTTTTTTCCTGGGAGCAGAGGCCGAAATGAGGTTAAAGGGAGGCTTTGCTATCATATATTAGCATATGAGTAGATAAATAATATTCATTATTTAGTTGTTATTTCTTTGTAATTACTGATACGTGATTTTTTTTTTTTTTTTGATAAAGCAGGTGGGCCATATCATCCTGGTAAAAATACAACTCGAAGAATCTGAATATAACTTAGCAAAAAAAAGAATCTGAATATAAAATGTCCCGAAGCTGATCTGGGGCTGAAGCCAAATTCTCCCAGATGGTGTCCACTATTGTGTGATTCTTTCACTGTTCAATCAAATGAAATAACATTTGATTCAAACATCCACACCAGCTAAAAAGTTTTGTTTTTTTATTTGATTAATGACAAACAGTTATTTTTCATTATTTTATATCATAAAAGCATATAAAAGAAATTGTAACAGCTATTATCTTACTCCAAAGAATCCTGGGAAAGGGCTCAAATTGGCAAACAAATGACATTGTTTTTGTCATAATGGTAAGTAAAACCCAACACACTCACACTCCTGCTTGACGTTCCAATTTGTTTCTTTTTTGAATATTGACTGAAATCTTTCTGGTCAGGCTATCGGCAAGCCCTCCCATCTCCTTCCTTTTGAACTGCACATTTGAAGTGCACATCAGCTGGCTCTGACCGATTCAAGGAAAAGCAGAAGCCAAAAAACAGATATTCCCCTCATGGATTACCTTGCAACTTGCTCAGATGTCACGAATATTCCATTAACTATTGCTTAACTCTAAGATTTGTAGGAACCAGGCATCATTAATAACTAATAAACATTTTTCCAGGAAGCATGATGTCATACGGAACTCCACTGGCGGATCAAACTTTCATAGACTGTAGTGGAGCAAAAACACAACCATCCGGTTTGATTATTGCATCCCATGCCATGCATCCACATCCAACAATTCCAGTGTGCCAAATCACAAGCTCTTACCTAGCTGAGACAAAGCAGCTTGATCCAGATTAAAATTAACTTTGATTACTAATACAATGGACATGTTCACAGATTTACCACCGTAGTGGTAAATAATCCAATACAATGTAGTGCAGAAGACAATAAGCCCAGCAAGCTTAGCTTGCAATGAAGCAACCTGTACTTGAGGCGAAAATTGCAACTGATGTCATATCAGTAAATGAATTCCTCAATAACTGCTTTAATGTATATTCAACGGTTGTCATCATCATTAATCTGTTGCAGTATCTGTTTCAGTTTTCCAAAAAAGAACAATGTCACCGCTCAAACCTTGCACACCTTTCTCCACATGATGGTATTACTTCAATGAAGAAAGCTTTTCGTCGATTGGATAGCATGTGGATTTCTTTCACTGTACCCAAATCATATTTTACTTCCAGCTATGCAAGTGTAGTGATCCAATCATACTGTAAAAACTGGAAGATATAATGCCTTCCCATAAATGAATGGGTAGCAGGTCAAGAACAGTGAAAAACAAATTGGTGGATTGATTTATTGGAATACTCCCTTTCAAATGATCCAAACCGGGTATAATCTATAGTTAGAGTGTATGTGGATGTTGTTCAGGAGGGAATAACGTAATCAGGAATCTATGGATCATCTCAAAACTGGTGAATGTAATTACAGCTGCTGGAGTGGTTCGAAGCAGGTTTGTGGCACAACCACGATAAAAACCAGGAATACCCTCTTCTTGAAGTACTTTCTTTATGCAGTCAATTACGCCCATATATCGCATTTCCGAATGAAATCCCTGTTCTTGAAGTCTTGAACGTACCACCTAGCATTAATGGATGAACCAAAAATGTTCAATTAAGATGGTGCACAGAAATGCACAAAAGGATAATAATTACTATCACCTTTAAATTATGACAGCAGTCATTTCGTGCATATGATATGCCTAAAAATTGATCAACTAAGGAATACTGAACGTTTGATGTAAGTACCTCATGTGGATATGTCAAGGTCGATGCAGCTATCTTAGAGACAGATGAAGCAACAGCAACATCTCCAGCACTGAGTGAATTGATGGTAGTATTATCTGATACAACCGCATTTATCAAGGCATGCAACAGATTGTAAAGTATGCAAATTAAGAGACAAAGCAGTTTCTTTTCTTTAGCAGAAAAAAGCAATAAAAGGATTCGTTTTTCCATTTATAAGTAATGATGAAGTAGTACCTCGCTTGGCCAGGTAGGTTTTTATCTTTTCGTATGTAGGAAACTGGATAGCAACATGACTGATTCCCGCCAATGCAGGCACAAGACCACTGTTCACCACATTAGATAAGTATACAGTCAAAAAGACATTGACAATTCAATTAAAAATGTATTATAATGCCTCGGAAAATCAAAACCTGTACAGGCCCCTTATGCCTTCTTCATGGGCTATTCTCCTCAAAGCATTAAGCGTACCCTGGTATGGCACCACCCCACCTCTCATTCCTTGAGTCTGTGGGAAAGGCAGCAAATAATTTATAGAAAATCAACTACTCTAAAGCCAGGTAATCTTAATGTGGATCTTACAAAAAAGAACAATCCAGCTTAGGATCATTAATACAAGAAAATAGTACTGATAGATGTTGCAGATTAATGCTTTGCTTCTCAAAATCCTCATGGTTTAGCCTGGGTTGACTATACCTCAGTCCTCATTCAGCCTGTATAGAGTGATATATAGCCGCTGTTGGAAATTGCTCACTAGCAGTATACTTCCAGCCCAGTGAAAGCACGGCAACTACTATAACATTGTGACATGGTACCAAATTTTGGCTTCATGCAGAGGTCAATACCAAAATGAAGCCTTTTTGACCCCAAGATGGCTGGTAACACATGATTTTAGAAAACCATGCAACTATGCCACATTATAAATCTTGTAATGTTTTCTGGAAAAATCTTATAAATAGTTAGTTTAAACTTCCCTCAAAGGAAATCACTGGTATTAACAGTTTCTGTATTAAAAGATGAAAAAAATAAAAAAAAATGGCATGGTACATTTTAAACTATCACTTGTATATGGTTCTTAAAACAAGAATGAATCATATTTCAACTTCCAAGTGCTAACAAAGTAGCAGGAATCTTGGATATAAAAAAAAGGCATTCTAGCGGATGAGGTTCCCACCATTGTAGGGTCCAAAAGGGTCAAATTTATGCAGCCTTACCACCACATGTGGCGAGGCTGTTTTTGTGTTTTTAACTTGTGACACCTAAATCATAATGGAACAACCTAACTGTTGCACCAAAGCTCGCCCTTTAGTAAAAATCTTGGATATGCCTAAAGATAATAATCTTCTAATGAAGCCTGAAACAGCTTTGCAACTGTATATGGAAAAGAATAACACTCAAAAAATATTGCATGATATCTGCCAAGATGAAGCCTAAAGATGCCAAATATCATGTACAAATGGAAAGAGAGAGAAAGGGGGCCATAGAAGGGGGAAGTATGAGCGAAAGAGTAAAAGAAATCTAGGTTATTGTGGCCCAATAATGCTTAGGGGATGAAAAAAGAGGTAATGAAATAGGCTCATCTATGATTTTAAATGCCAAAACCAGAATCAAAACCTGCAGGTGCAGTATCGTTAGAAGGTTGAAGGGGCTGCCCGCCTCCATATCACAAGATCCAACAGTGTTCTACAACTAAGTACAGAGTCTTGCCCCACAAATCTAATATTAATAAATTGCACCACCTCTGTAGAAGTACATCATATTCTTATGCCACCGTTCTCCATTGTGCTGTTGACACATTGTTAGTCAAGTCACATTATAGATCATCAATCCAATCACCTCCAAAGCCAACATGGAACCACATGATATTTAAAGACACATCTACATTGTTGTTACTCAGAAGGCGCAACAAAACCACATCACAAGCAGCTAGGTGTTGCATGTTTTGTGACTCCTCAAAGAGCGCTATACATATCTCACCAAGCACAAAACATGAGGAACATGCCTTGTAGCATCGACAGTGCATAAAAGCAATTATGAATATTCAAGCCCACCATGGTACCACAACCTGAGCATTCTCAAGACTTTCCTACCTAAAAGATACTTGCGACATCTAGCACACAATTTGCATGCCTTAACAAAATTACCATCCTAACACTTCTTTGCTTGTCCCTTCTTGCTCAACCAAAGGTGCAAGTGCCATATCATGAGCCAAAATTTGCCACATCAAGTAAATACAACAGTTTTAGCAAGACTTGCATTAAGCTAGGCCAAATCTTTGCTTAATTTTCTCCTAATGCTTGTACATTCATTAAAAATATCCAAATAGATACCCCAAATGCAACCTCAAAACTCCTCGCATGGATTTAGCTAACTCATCTAGGCAAAAATCATTTGAGCACTCCTCAATGGATGAACACTTAGGCATGTAAAGTCCAACCTACAGATGCATCATAGTATTGCTCATTTCTACCATCAACGAAGATCAAGGCCCTTTTGTTTGATAGCATTTACCCCTTTGCCCCCCAAGGCACTCTATAAGAATATAAATGGGCTACCCAAATTCTCACAACGAAAAGCTGGTATCAAGAGGCCCTTATTACTATTTTCTGTTATACCTGCACATGTCGGTCCCAAAAAACTCCCACACTCGAAGACCTTAACATCCATCCTATACTCTACCAATAACTCCTATTTATCACCACAACTAATTAACAGGCTAGATGGCTTCCTTAAGTTAGAACCCTTCCAACTTGGTCACTTGAATCCTTTTTCAAACCACAAGATCCCCATCTGTCAAAACCACAATTAACTCAAACAAAAAATGTGTGTATTCTAGTATTGTACAAAATAAGGAACTAGCAAAGCTCGATAGTCTCTAAATCAAGCAATCCTATCCACAAAATTAATAATATTCCATCCTAAACAAAATGGCACTCCTTGAACTCTTTCAAGGCTTCATTCTTGATTTTCAAAATAAGAGATGCCAACATGTATTAACTTCCTAACCTGGCTCAAGTTCGCCAACTATATTAGTTGCAACGTTATATATGATATCTTGTGTGTGAATTCTATTCCAAGCTTGACCTGACTTGTTACTTTTCCATGTGCCCCTAGCAATCAGCTTTGAATCCTCAAAACTCCTATAATCACAAACTCTTCAAGCATTTTACAGGATCCTCCTTTTTTTATGCTCTTCTTCAAAAAGCACCACCCACACCTCTATAGCTCTACCATGAACTTATTTCATTTTTGCAACAAATACCTTACAAGTCACATTCCATGGTAATACTAATTTAATGCTTTGGACCATGTGGCACCCACATGCTCCCATCTAAGCCACCGCCTAAGAAGGACAGATACTTCAAATCACATGTTGTATCTATCTCGTAACTTTATTGAACAATGATACTCATGGTATGTTGTGCCGGTCCGAACCAGGCGGTATGGAGGATACTATACCAGTTTGGCATCAGTATTTGATACAGGTAGCATACCAACACTCGGTATACCAAAAAAATTTTGTACCGTACTGATACTGTGCTAGAGACAGCGAACCTTGATAATGCTCATCAGATACTTCTTGGATACATATCTAATACTTATATTATATATTCTATTTTTCAAAATTAAAAAAAATTTAAATACTTCCTAAATACACTTTGGGTACTTACCTAATACCTCAAAAAGAGAAATGAGGATCAATTTGTAGCATAAGAATCAATGCCTGGTGTACCGGTACCGAGCCCCGGACCAGTTGCCTGGTGGCATGGGTCAGTATGGGCCCATGCCGCGCCGTGCTGAACCTGTATCGATACAATAGAAGAGGTGGGAGAGAGGAAGAACGGAAGAGAGAAAAAGAGAGAGGAGGAGGCCGACGGAGAGCCAACAGAGGGCTACAGAGCCACCGCTTGGAGGAGGCGGAGGCAGGAGAGCCGCCGCATGGAGGAGGCAGAGGCAATGAATTTGCCAACTTTCACTTAAAAGTCGCAAAAATAAAAAGAGCCCCCTCCGGACCCTCTTCCGTGGCTCCTCGGCCTCCACCTCCTCTGCACGGCAGCTCCCCGGCCTCCACCTTCCTCTCTTCCTCTCCCACTCCCTCCCTCCCCCGCTTTTTCTCTTTTTCTTTTTTTCCTTCTCCCCCTCTGTCGCCGGTCTCGTTGTCGTTGCCGGAACCGTCCTGGTCCGCTACTAGTATGGCTCGGAACTTTCCAAACTGAGCGGTTCGGGATGGTTCCGCCGACCATGATATGGATATTAATATTAAAAAGCATGAAATATGGTCTATTGAGCAATGATTAACAATGAGCTTGTAAAAGTTAATGTTATTGTGTAAGATATGGACTATATTATTTTGATAGCTTACTATATTTTATGAATGTTTTTACATACTATGCATGCATGTATGTATATAATACATATAGGTATAAATATGTATGTATATATATATATATATATATATATATGCATGTTTATTCCTTGAGATATCCTAGTCATATTTATTGTAGGCTACTTTTTAAGATTTGTTCTATCACTGTATCCATATCATGCCATATCCTGTATCCATGTCCGCGCTTCATAGACCACAATTAACTTTGAGTCTTGAAGTTCTAGCCCTCAGACTCGCAATGGTATCAACCAACTTTATTCGTCATGCCCCATCTTCACCTCAAGTTTGTAGTCCAATGCTTTGCAACCTTAACAAACATGACCTTTTCAATTTAATCATATAGCTTATCATAAATTCATTTGAAGCAAATCAACATTTCTACTCGAGTACTACAACGCAAAAATCGCCTTCACCAAAGAGCTTTCATGCTACCAAATTTTGTGTGGAACATCATGACTTGCACACAAGTCTCCATGCTGTGAGCAAGCAACTTTAGCTTCAATTATTTGATTGTCTACCTCTAGAACACTGGCGCAACACTAGCCTTACTGTGAGAACATTAATACTCCCAACACATTGTCTGCAAGGTGATTAAGCACCTCAAGTTCAAGTGTCACATTTACCTTTACCTTCTTATGAACAGCATCCTAGCACCTAGCAACCACATCTTTAGATGAAGAATAAGTTCTAAACTCCTAGTATTTTGAAAGATCATTTCATTGCAGCTTAATTGCATCTCAATGTGTTTAAGCATTTAAATACCTGATATGGATCATTTATATAGCTCAATTGTACATCCTTTGTATTGAATTCATTGATGCTATTAAAAAGAGGTGTGTACGAGAGTGATACTTATCTAACTGCTTTTTCTAGTTACCTTCTTTTATCTAACTTCGTATTTGTTTTGTTTCACAAATGTGTTTAATGCTCCTTTTTCCATTGTTTCATCATTAATTTTGTTTCTCCTGTTTGATATTTATTGAGAATTTGAAATGCATTACAAATTATTTGCTAATGTTGCCTACCCAAGGAGAAATCCTAGCCCCACCATTAAGGAACTTGTTAGCACATAAAACATCATGCACCAACATGCAATTTAGCACTTTAGCATCTATGAGCAAACTCAGCCTTCATAAATAACCAACCAAAATTCTTCATACTTTTACCACCCTCACAATGTGAAGTTTTCGCATTACAAAGAACTGAAGGAAGAAAGCTGCAGGAGGGGGAAGAGAGAGGACTGCAGGACTGAATTATTTGACATGCGAGTTGCAAAGCCACTATATTCATCAGCCAGCACAAGAGGACCCAAACAACAATAATCCTTCAGAGGTAAGTCTTGAAGAACACTTGGGTCTTGAAGATATGGCCCAAAAACAAGGAAACATTAAAAAGAGGATCATTATGTATAACAACTAACAATAATTTTCAACTATACAAAATATAGAACAGAAAATGCAACCAAAGAAGTATCAAAAAAAAGTTTTTCTGAAAAAAGATGAAAAAAGTAGCTGCATAGTTGAAATTTGGTTGTAACTCCCAAAAGATGTAAGTCCATTATGTGTGACATACTTGGGGTCCGGCCTTAAAAACCCAGAGTGGATTAATGTTAGTAGTTCTGATAATAGAATATTATGTGCTTATTTCAATTATGACATCGTATCACAGAAATTATTCCGACCCATGCATGACATACTTGAAATCTTGTCTTGACAACCCAAAGTGGATTGGTGGCAATGGTTGTTGCAGCTCCAGCACCAGAAGCAGCTATCATATTGTGACCTACAGAGAGTTGATGGCTTCCATCTGTGAAAAAAATTATTTAATAAAACATCAGCATGCCAGTATCTTGTAAATCATTTTTAACAGCTTCTTTGTTCATTGCCACCCAGAGGAGAATTATATGCACTGACCATCTGAACAAAGCAAGCTTTTGAGTTGCTCATAGACAGTAAAGTAAACCTGAAAAATTTAAAGCAAATGATTAAATCACACAAAGAGAACAGAGAAGGGTAGGGGAGAGAAACAAAGAGTTAAGAGATTCCTTTCCGGAATTCTAAATTAAACCAGAAGAAAATTATCTATTACTAAATTAGCCTAGTAAAAATGAAAGTATCCAATGAGTATGCTTCCGGGGACATATGCTCAACGGAGAAAAAGATTGCAAACTCGAAAGGAATACATGCATCCTCAAGTTATGTGCTCAAAGGAGAAAAATACTGCAACCTCAAAAACAAAATATACACATATTTTCAAGGTTCGCCATCTCAGTATCGGACCTCATACCAATACCATCCTATTGCAGTATCGGTACGTCTAGTATGGCATCTAGTTCAGGGTACCGATTGTCAATACATCCTCTATGCCACATATCAATTTGGTACCGATATGGTACAGTACAGTCGGTACGCACCGACACCGACCGGTACGGCAAACCTTATATATTTTTATGTTATGAACATTTAGATGACCACAATCATGAATTATGCATATATCTAATTCAAATTACCACTCATCAAAGGGCACAAAATTAAAAAAGAATGTGCTTGACCTTTGCAAAGCACTGTTTATCGCCTTTCTTCAATTTAATTTTGCTACTTAGGCAATCAAAGAAATAAAGAATAGCTATAAAAAATGTTGTAGCAGGATATTAAGGTAGGGCAATAAACCCGGGTTATACACTATCAAAGGAGGGTTTACAATTGGAACGCCTGAAATGTGAATTTATCTACCCTGTAAAATGATCCATATCAAAGAAAATTATAATAAAGAGCATTAACTAATGATTTACCAGCCAAATAATAAGATAAGTCATTGATGGGCTAAACTCAAGTCACAACTGAAGCCAGTTAAACTCTTAGATCTGAGAAAGGCCAATGCTCTTTGAGTGGAGATTTAGTAAATAAATAATATAGCAACAGATATTACATTAAAATCTCACTTAAAAAGTTGTGTCAGTCCGCCAATTTAGTGGTTCTAGATGGATGAAATTCTATTGTATCAAGATCCTCTTCTAAAAAGCATAGAAACGCCGACTAGTTCTTCCTGCTCAGAATCTTCTCCTACTAATAAGATGCTGCCAACAAGGTAGGTAGTGACACAGTAGGTGATATACTACTAGCCACCAATTAGATTGATCGTCATCTCTCAAGAGCACGTTAGACAGTAATATATGTATTATAAACTTGCAAAACAAAGGTGGTGCTATTAGAAATAACATGTTTTCTGTCCAAGGTCAATTCTAACAAATGTAAAAGCATGAAGCAGAAGAAAATCAGTCTGCTCAACTATGTCCCTCAAAGTCATACACGTGTATAAATATATATATATACACAAAAATGTCTATATGTAGACACATACATATTGCATATGCATAAATACGTACATAAATGCATATATACATATATCATGAAGTCTAAAGAAGTATATTCTGTCCACTTTACATTCATAAAGTGTGGAAAAAAAAATAATTGGAAGTTGTTTGACCAACACAATTATTTACAAGCATGAATTCTTCTTTCTTCAAGATTCAAGAGATTCATTTGATGGTTAACAGCAAAAGAGTGATAAGCAGCAATAAATTTATAATGCTGAGTTGAAAAGAACGGAAAACTCACAGCCCAGTTGGGAAGCAATGCCAACACAGTTGGTGAAAGACCACGATACATGCCACGGACACCTTCCTTTCGAACTATTTGTTCCAGGCTCCCAATTATAAGACTTCCTGGAAATAAAAGTTAAACAATAACTTTTCTGAAGGCAGAGCACAAAAATGAGAAGTTTTATGCATCTAAAAAAGAAAAGCCATGCATTTTGACCACTGCATGTTGAGAGTTACAAGAGTTACAAGCTGAAACAAATATCCAAGACATTGAGTAATTAGATGAGATAAATAAACTCAAGCTTGAATGAAGTCCAATATCATGGTGTAACACAAAATTCCTTCTTAACCTTCGATCAGGAGGCAGTCTCATAGGTTCAGCAACACAAGCGATGAGAAGATATGATACCCTCTTAAAATCATTAGATGAAATATAAAGGAAATGATGTATTCACATGGATCAGTTAGCTGGCAGTAACCCACATGGACCAACTTCCCCCATGAACAGGTCAAATACCAGTCTACAGAGAAATATCACAAGACTACGAATAAAAACTGATAAGTGGTTGACTCCATGCCAATGAAGATGAGGAAGTCCTGCATTAATTGATTAACACTCTAACCATGAAAGTAGGTGTATTGGTAGATGAATTGGTTTTTTATATGAAGGAAATAACTTTGACAAGATAGATCTCCATCATGCATTGTTTGTATGGCTTTCATGAAGAAATCAAGTTGCATTCTAGAATCTCAGACTTGAAGAAGTTGTTCTGATCCACACCCTTGATTTTCCAGACAAAGGGGCAATTGAAGATAAACATGTGTTCTAATTTTCAGATTATGATGTTGCCAATTCTCGAAATAGAAGGAATGAAGAAAATTGATCCAATAGAGTGTGTACTATCAGAGAAAAGTGGTTCTGATCATTGGTGCTGCCATTTGGAATCAAAGGGAGCAATATGCAATTGATCCTGCCTCCATTTCAAAGTGAAATTTAATTGTTGAAAATCAATCATCGTCACCATCTCTTCTATCTCGAGAGGCTTTTGTTGTGTTCTCTTGGTTTTCCTTCTCATTTCCCCTTGCTCAGTGTCTCTTTCCTTCTTTTATAACCCTCAACCTTTCATCCTTTTTTTAGGATTTTATGACTTGGGACCTCCTTCTCCTCAATTTACTTGTTTTATTGTCTTCTTCGTATCCATTCTTCTGTCTTTACCCTTTTTTCTATTCCTTTAGACAGCCAAAGGCCCAAAACAATTTCCCTCCTCCCTTTGAACTGCTCTTTCTTCTCTTCTTTTCTTTCTAGAAGCAGCAGATACAAGCAGATGACTATTTGACAAGAACTCCATGTGCATCAAAGCAAGCTTTGATCTATTACTAGCAATAGACTGCAATACATAGCAACAACTATGTACAGCAATAAAGCAGAAGCATCAACAAGCAGCTAGGTGTTTATGATTACTAGTAAACCAAGTTCAAACAATATTAAATCCACACTGGTTCTTGGAGAGAATCAAATGATTGATTATAGATACCTAGATTAGCTTGACTGCTTGATACTTACATTCTTTGTTTGATAACAACTGTTTAAGAGACTGTTATTACATAATGCTAATTTCCAATATGGGTCCATGACAGCCTCTTCTTAGTGATCAAACTGGGTGGGATTCAAATTGTCCTTTTTTTTCAGACTGTGGAAACAACCATGTCTTGGCTACCTCAAGGGTGACTTCCATCCAAACAATAGGGTAATAAGAGACTGCCTGACAAATTCCAGATATCATACAACTCATTAACAACCTCGTGACCCAGTTTACATTACGAATCAACCATTTGTGCTCTTTATTTTTGGTCTCACAAAATCCATGAAAAGTTCCCAGGAACATGCCCATTTTCTGCGACTCATGAACAAATTCTATATAGAGGCATGAAGAATTTAACAGTAGTTTTGTTGTGGTTCAAATTTGGCTCGAGGGTGACCACGCCGGAGGAGTCGGGGGAGCTACTGGTCGGGATGGAGGAAGGACGTCGCTTCCTGCGCGTCGGCGGACCTGTACAAAGTCGCACCGGTGGGATTCCGATGAGAGCCCGATGCTTAAATTAGAGTGGATCTTAGCTGGTTCAGCCATACAAAAGGTCCTTAGCCGTTACCTGATGGGACTATTTATAGTCCCCGCGGAGGTACCCAGGTGGCAGAGGTATGGCCCATCCTCATCATGGGAGGAAATGGCGAAGGCCAGGTAGCGCATGGCCACGGCTTGCTTGGGGCACAGGTTTTGAGCTGTTCCTGCGTACGCTATGGCGTTGCGGGCGTTAACAGGATATGGCCCTTGGCAGCAAGGTATGGCCCCTGGTCATCATGTCGTAAAGTGGCCAGCAAGCAAAGCATGGCGCGGTGGGGTTATATTGTACGGCTACGTATGCGGGCGTAGGGGCGCGCGTAGGTGTGCATGTGGATGCGGCCGTGGGCGAGGTCGGGCTCGCTTAGAGCCTGCAACATTTATTTGGTGAAGTCAGCTTGGTGAGTACTGAGGTTGGGCTGACTTAGGGGCCGCGACATGTTTGGTGAGGTCGGCTCGGCAGACGCTGGAGTCGGCCTAGCCTCCTCGGCTCGAAGGTCAACTCGGTAGGGCGCTCTGAGCTCGAGCCGGGGTGCGTTGTTGTATAGGGCGCCCTGAACTTGGCCAGGGCGGATCGTCGTTGTAGACTCCAGAGAAGGCTGTTGTAGATCGGAGTAGTGGAGAGATCTGGCTGAGGTCGGCTTGGCCTTCGGCAAGGTCCGAGGTCGGACTGGCTCTTAGTGGGACCGAAGTTCCGTCTGGTCGGCGCCAAGGTTTACTTGGCCGGAATGGGGTGGTCCCATGTTGTAAGTAGGACGACCCATTTTGCCACCCATCATTTGCCCCCGCCTTCCGAGATCGAGTTGCTCTTTGGCTCGGGCGAAGAAAGTAGCTAGGTTGTTGGTCGTTCTGTGTCATAACCAAGTGCTCATGAGGATGTGCGCGCTAAGCTGGGTACACTGCATAATTAGGGGCTGATTACTTCAGGGCGAGTACTGCAAGCCGAGCTTGAGTGGATCAGGCTGCCACGTCAATTGAAGCGGGAGCGGCTGCAAGAGCTCTTTGAAGTGTTGCGTTCGCGCTTCTTTTCGAGGCATCGCTGGGTGGAACGCGAGGAGTCAATCATTAATGTCCCGTTCTCCGAAGCGGCTCTCATGACTGTTTTGGCCTTTAATATTATGTTCCAGAAAGATTCGCTGAGGGAGCTTCTGGACCTGCCACGCGGCGAGATCCGGCTACTTGGCCGCTTGGTTAACCCGATCTGAGCCGTTGAGGTAGGTTATATAAGACCTTAGAGAGACCCCAAGGCCCTTATTTGATTTTTCTTACTTCTCTTCTTTCTGGCCGCCATCGTCGCTCTCGAGCTTTCTGGAAGGCTTCCGGAGTATTTTGGACCTTCTCGGCGAACTTTGTGACGAACTCTGCTCCTAGTTTCCGGCGGCCCTCTTCTTTTTCTCCGTTTTCTTCTTTTTTCTGGCTGCCATCTTCGTTGTAAGAAGTTGCAGAGATGATTTTCAGCAATAAGACCCTGATAGCCCGACACAACGAGGTGGTTGCATCGGATGAAGCTCGGTCTGAGGAGAGGTCGAAGAATCTCATCACCGGCGTGACCAAGGGCTTCTGCTACAAGATGTGCTTCGTCTCAGCCCGCCAATGCCAGGGTGGATGATGTCTGGAGCGAACGAGCTTGTCGAGGCGTGCGAGCTCGTCGCCGAGTGACGATCTAGGACGCTGCAAAGGCCGCCACTGAGGTCAGATCAAAAGCTGCTCAAGCCGACAATTCTTTTCTACTTGTTTTCTTTTCCCTTATGCTTTTGCTAGATCGGCCACTTAGGCCTTTTTGTATTTAGCTCGACCTCAAGGTCGGCTTCTTTTATACTCGGCCTTTGGCCTTTCAACATCAATAAAGTGCATTTTCTTCACCATTTTGCATTTTAAAATCTGACAAAGTATTTGAACTCGTTTCGCTTGGAGCTTTATATTTAGCTAGCAAGGTCCGAACTGCATAGTTTAGGTACTGGCTTAGCCTCTATGCTGCCAGGTAACTTTGCAAAGTTGGCAAAGAGCTCGCTGAGGCCGGGACAGAGGTTGCTGCTGAGGTTGAGATGGAGATCGCTGCCGTGGTCGGGTCGGAGGCCGCTGCTGAGGTCGGGTTGGAGGCCGCTCAAGCCAACTGAGCTTTCTCCCGCCTATTTTTTATTTTCTTTTATTCTTGTAAAGTCGACCACTTAGGCCTCTTTGTAGTTTACCTTTGTATTCATGCCGACTTCAAGGTTGGCTTCTTTTGTACTCGGCTTTTGGCCTTTTAACATCAATAAAATACACTTTTTTGGTAATTTGCATTGTTGAAGTCTGAATTTGAGCTCATCTTGCCATGTCTTGTGATGGATTTTTGTGTTCGGTCAACAGAATCCGAACTACTTGGATGCTGGCTTAGCCTTTATGCTGCCAAATAACCTCGCAAAGTTGAAGGGCATGCTGCTACCAAGCTTGTCCGCTGGGGCATTTTGGGCATCCTGGTCGGGCGTTGGGCCTGCTTTGGGCCCTTCACGAGAACTGAGCTCAGGGTCCTCCCCTAACTTCCGTACTGTAGTATACCAGGGGACCTTCTAGGTAGAAGGTCGTCGTGAAATTCGACGGCTTCTTGCTTTTGTAGATCTTTGTAAGCTTTAACTTGGGCACTCGATCTAAGGCCGGGTCGCCTTTAAATTTTCCTTGAGGTCGTCTCGTCGGCTCGCGGTCGACTCCTTAGGACGTCTCGAGCTCGGGCTCGAGACGCCATTATTCTGCTAACGATTGACGAAGCCTTTTCGGCTCTTAATGCCTGCGGTCGCGGGAGCTCTTTAGCTCGCGATCGACACAATGCAAGGTGCCCCAACTCAGATCAGGGTGTCTGTGGTTGATGGGCCTCTTCGGCTCTTAATACCTGCAGTCGCGGGAGCTCTTTGGCTCGCGGTTGACACAACGCAGAGCGCCCCGAGCTCGGGTCGGGGCGCGTCTTCGGAGATGGGCCTCTTCAGCTCTTAATAGATTCTGCAAGGTGCCCCCACTCAGATCAGGGCGTCTGCGGTCGATGGGCCTCTTCGGCTCTTAATACCTACGGTCGCGGGAGCTCTTTGGCTCGCGATCGACACAACGCAGGGCGCCTCGAGCTCGAATCGGGGTGCGTCTTCGGAGATGGGCCTCTTCGGCTCTTAATAGATTCTGCAGGGCGCCCCTACTCAGATCAGGGCGTTTGCGGTCGATGGGCCTCTTCGGCTCTTAATACTTGCGGTCGCGGGAGCTCTTTGGCTCGCAATTGTTACAACGCAGGGCGCTCCGAACTTGGGTCGAGGCGCGTCTTTGGAGATGGGCCTCTTCGGCTCTTAATAGATTCTGCAGAGCGCCCCCACTCAGATCAGGGCGTTTGTGATCGATGAGCCTCTTCGGCTCTTAATACCTACGGTCGCAGGAGCTCTGTGGCTCGCGACCGACACAACGCAGGACGCCCCGAGCTCGGATCGGGGCGCATCTTCGGAGATGGGCCACTTCGGCTCTTAATAGATTCTACAGGGCACCCCTGCTCAGATCAAGGCGTCTACGGTCGATAGGCCTCTTCGGCTCTTAATACCTGCGGTCGCGGAAGCTCTCTGGTCGGGTCGACACAATGCAGGGCGCTCCGAGCTCAGGTCGGGGCGCGTCTTCGGAGATGAGCCTCTTCGGCTCTTAATAGATTCTGCAGGGCATCCCCACTCAGATCAGGGCGTCTGCGGTCGATGGGCCTCTTTGGCTCTTAATACCTGCGGTCGCGGAAGCTCTTTGGCTTGCGATCGATACAACGCAGAGCGCCCCAAACTTGGGTTGGGGCGCGTCTTCGAAGATGGGCCTCTTCGGCTCTTAATAGATTCTGCAGGGCGCCTCCACTCACATCAAGACGTCTGCGGTCAATGGGCCTCTTCGGCTCTTAATACCTGCGATCGCGGGAGCTATTTGGCTCGCGATCGACACAACGTAGGGCGCCCCGAGCTCGAGTCGAGGAGCATCTTCGGAGATGGGCTTCTTCGACTCTTAATATATTCTGCAGGACGCCCCCGCTCAAATCAGGACGCTTGTGTTGATGGGCTTCTTTAGCTCTTAGTTGAGGTCGCCGTGCGTCGTCAAATGGCGTTGAATGTCGTCGAATACTCCTGCGGTCGCGAGAGCTCTTTGTTTCGTGATCGACACAATACAGGGCACCCCGAGCTCGGGTCGGGGCGTATCGTCGATAATATTTAGTGCCCCGAGCTCGGGTCGGGGCGCATCGTCGATAATATTCAGCGTCGTTATGTCGCAGTTGTGGGCTCGTGCCATGGAAACAACCAAGCCGTGTCGAATCCATTAAAGCATTTCAGAGACGTTTTTTTAAAAAGGCCTAAAAGACAATTTTCATTGATAATATACTTTTGAGATCAGAGTTCCAACCTCGAGGAGCTAAAGTTTCGTTCAAAGGTGGCAGCTTGTGAGCCCCAAGCCGCTAGACCCGGGCTGGTGGAGATAAGGCCTTTGCCACTGCTCCCGAAGTCAAGGAGCCGCCAACACATGGGATACATGGCTACGGCATTGATGGTGCCCGCAATGGGGCGGTTGTCGTTCTGCCCCTCGCACGGCTCTGGGCTCTATTCCCCGGGCTCCCCCTGGTCGGCTTGAGCACAAATAAACCGACCCAACATACCTCGGCGGAGCGGATAAGTGCTTCGATCTCATCTCGGAGCTGGTAATAGTCCTCCGTATCATGGTCGTGATCTTTGTGGAAGCGGCAGTATCTGCCCAATCGCTTCTGCGACTCTAACGGTCGCATCCTTGGTGGTAGTCGGAGGTAAGCCTGACCCTCGATCTTCTTAAGGATCTCGGCCCGGGTAGAGGTAAGGGGAGTGTATTTTCCGAACTTCTGGAGGAGAGGCCTCGAGCGAGCCGGGCTCTTGGGCCAAGGAAGATTTCTCTCAAGTCGGAAAGATCTACTCCTTGGTCGGTCGTACTCCCTTTCGTCAACAATCATATGCCATGGGGCAGGGCAGTGATGTTGCGAGCGTCGTCCTGAGAGCTCGCGCCCGCAAAGAGGAGGTGTAGACTGGGCTACCGCCTGCTGCAGGTCTTGAATGGCCGCAGTAAGCGTTTGAACTTGTTGGATGAGCAGATTAAACTGCTCTGGCTGGACCTGAGGAGTTTGATCCGCCGGTGCAGATGCTGCAAGGGGTGGACTTTGAAGCGAGTTACCGAAAGTTAGTGCCTGGCTACTCGATGTATTTGAAGCTCTGTGGCTCCTCAATCTCATGATCACGACTCAGACCCTTCTTCTAGCGCCAAATATTGTGGTTCAAATTTGGCCTAAGAGTGACCACGCCGAAGGAGTCGGGGGAGCTATCGATCGGGATGGAGGAAGAACGTTGCTTCTTGCGCGCCGGCGGATCTGCATAAAGTCTCACTGGTGGGATTCCAGTGAGAGCCCTCCGATGCTTAAGTTATAGTGAATCTTAACTGGTTCAGCCAAACAAAAGGTCCTTAGACGTTATCTGATGGAGCTATTTATAGTCTCCGTGGAGATGCCCAGGTGGCGGAGTTATGGCCGGTCCTCATCATGGGAGGGAATGGCGAAGGCCAGGTAGCGCGTGGCCACGGCTTGCTTGGGGCACAGATTTTGAGCTATTTCTACGCACGCTATGGCGTTGCGAGCGTTAATAGGGTATGGCCCTTGGCACTAAGGTATGGCCTTTGGTCGTCATGTCGTAGAGTGGCCAGCAAGCAAAGCATGGCGCGGTGGGGTTATAATATACGGCCACATATGCGGGCGTAGGGGTGCGCGTAGGTGCGCATGTGGATGCGGCCGTGGGCGAGGTCGGGCTCGCTTGGAGGCTGCAGCATTTACTTGATGAAGTGAGCTTGGTGAGTACTGAGGTCGGGCCGACCTAGGGGCCGTGACATGTTTGGTGAGGTCGGCTCGGCAGACGCTGGGGTCGGTCTAGCCTCCTCGGCTTGGAAGTCAACTTGATAGGGCGCCTCGAGCTCGAGCCGAGGCGCGTCGTCGTATAGGGTGCCCCGAACTTGGCCGAGGTGGGTCGTCGTTGTAGACTCCAGAAGAGGCCGTTGTAAGTCGATGGAGTAGAAAGATCTAACCGAGATCGGCTTAGCCTTCGGCAAGGTCCGAGGTCGAACTGGCTCTTAGCGGGACCGAAGTCCCGCTTGGTCGACGCCGAGGTCTACTTGGCCGGAATGGGGTGGTCCCATGTTATGAGCAAGACGACCAATTTTGCCCCCCATCAAGTTTAGAAAAAGGAATACAAGAATTATGGTATGAGGAAATAAAAGACCATATTTAAGATACCCTATCATTTAAAAGATATTTTACAACTGTGACATTATTGGGGAAAAAAATCTTTACAATCATGAATTTTAACATAATTACACAGATTTCAGAATCTTGACTAACTTTAACAATAACTATGCATAAATTCAAGATAGAGATGACGTAGGAATCAATGCACAGCAGTTCGACATCTAAAAAATGGTTTGGTGCCCCTGTGAATTAAGCAACTAGAATAAAAATCATCCACGTAGCAAAGAAAAATAAAATTAAAAAGGATTTTGATAGGACAAGCATCCTTCAAAACACCAGACAAGACCTCGGCAGCGCTTCTTAAACAACATTTAACAATAAAACAAACAAGAGCAGTGCATAAGAAGGCAAATGTCATACCTTTAACACTACTGTTCTTGAGAGAGGCCAATCCATGGACCTGAAACCTCGTCTTGATCACATCCAACGGGCAAACGAAAGTAGCCGCAATAACACCTATCCAAATCACCCAAATCAAACACAAATAACTTCGATAAACTCGTAAAAATTCCGTTGTCCGCCTCAAAAAACCTAAAAATCTCAAGGAATCAAATAAAACGGCGAGAATCCAAAAAAAGTACCGGCTGAGGCGCCGGCTGCAGCATTGCAGAGAAGGCCCCTAGTGCTGGGGCTATGGGACTCGGCAGACATCGCGGGAATCCGATTCGAATGACCAAGATAGGCTAGGGTTTCGCGGTGAAGCTAGGGTTTCCTCTCTCGAGAGGGAGATTGTGGCGATCCAGCGTCGCATGGCCAGAAAGCTATCGCGGCGAGCTCCTCGGCGGCGCGAAGCAAAGAGAGATGGGTAGAAGAATCCGTAGCTACAGCCGCTAAAAGAAAAAAAAAAAAACCTAGGGTTTCGATGAGACCGGAGGGGAGAGAGGCGACGCCATTAATAGACAGCTCTGTTTCGCCCCCGCGTGGTCGGACTCCTTCGCGCCCTCCCCCTCCCTCCCGTTCTCGACGGACTTTAGATCAGGTAGGACAACGAGGTATTGTGATCACCGAAACTCGGAGAAGAAGCGATCCTGGCCATTGTTTTTGGTCATCGTGACCGTGGGAGGAATTCCAAGCTCCCTGTTTGACGGTCTGATGTGATTGTGGGTTGATTCGTTTCTCGCGGTGTCCTCTCGCCGCTGCGATTTAACGCTTATCACGACGGTGTATTGCAAATCTAATTGGCCACCCTTTTTTGAGGGATTTTGATCGGCCCCAGCCCCCAAGTTGACTATTTTGAAATGAGGTCCATGGATTTGTCGTGGGGTGGTTCTATACACACCCCCCCCCCCCCATTGCTAAGGACACCCCCCAAAAACCAAAAAAAAAAACCCAAACTAACCTTTAGTGTAATTACCATATTGCCCTTGAAATTTTCTCATACACCCCCCTTCCTCCTCCTCCGTTTCGTTTTAAAAAGAAAAAAAAAAAACACCCCTCAAACCCCCCTTAAACCCCTCGATCCATTTACATCGTTTAGGCGATCTTTGAAGGAGATTTAAGCCCCATTCGAAGCATGGACAAGCAACTAGTGATTTGGGACGAAGAATCGGCCGCAAAGGTACGTGTTCCACCTTGTTTCGAAATTTTTTTTTTTTCACGGTTCGTGCTCCGTTCGGCACTGGATCGCCGAACAAAAGGCTTCTGTTCGGCTGAACAGTGCCGAACAGAAGCCTTCTGTTCGGCAACCCTCAACCGAACAGATCTGTTCGGCTGCACAGTGCCGAACAGAAGCCTTTTGTTCGGCGATCCAGTGCCGAACGGAGCACGAACCGTGAAAAAAAAAAATTTTGGGAGAAGCCGGCGAGGTGGTTCCGGAAGAAGCCGGCGAGGTGGTCGGAGATCGGGAGAATGCCGGCGACGAGAGGGAGAAGGGGGAACGGGGGGGTTTTGGGCGTTGGCGAGGTGTTTTGGAGGGGAAGAGCGGGGTGGGGGGGGGGTTTGGGGGTGTAGAGAGCAATTTAGGTGAGGGGGTGGGAGGGTGGGGGGTAATTTAGGAATTTTTAATTTTTTAGGGGCGTCCTTAGCAAATGGGGGGTGTAGAGAGTATTTAATTTTTTTTTAATTTTTGGGGGGTGTCCTGAGCAATAGGGGGGGTGTATATAGAACCGTGGCTGTGGCCGATGACATTCAGATTTTGGTCGAGTAACGTAAGAAATGACGCGGTAAATGCTTTAGTTATTGGCTGGGCGAGGACTTACCCGTTAGGGGAACTGTTATTTTTTGATTTTTTGAAGTATAATCATGCCTACTATGTATAATACATCCGTTTTAAAAAAAAAAAACTTTAGTTATAAATGTAAATTACTTTGAATAGTTCGGTCAACTTTTTCTTCTTTGATTGTTTGTTGATGTAATTTGCTTTGATTAGTTAGTTAATTGACGTCCTCGTGGGCAAGGATGATTGGGAATAGAAATAAACAAATAAACACTACTCTATCTCTAATGAAGATAAATCAGTTTTAAATTTGTAATGAGATAAAAATCTCACAGTCTTCTCTTTTTTTTTAAAAGAAATTTGTTCACCATATTTATCTCGGTACTTAATTTTTAAGAAAGTAAAATGTTCACCAATCATATTATAACTGATCACATTTTTCCTTTTTCATCAAAGACCAAACTAATCTCTATCCCCACCTATTTGGGATGTGGTTATCTATCGTTCTTTTGGTAGCCACATTCTCCACCTCCTCTCCTCCATCCTTTCTCACCTTTCCTCATTGTCTCACCCTCTTATATTCTTTGTCGTTGTCACTACCTCTAATGGCATAAGTGGCACTGCCTCTTATGTGCCCTTCTTTGCTTAGAGACCACTAGTAATAGGCATTAGTTAGAGATTGTGGACAATGGTTTTTTCTAATAATTGGTAATTTGATTACCCAAACTATAACTTTTCTCTCTCGTTCTTTAAAAAAAAGAGATTAAGGAAACTATATTTTCAATCCATCCATTTACCAAGCAATACAATGCATGTCAATCTCAAAGTCAAAGCCCTCCATCGAAGGTATCCATATGACTTTCAATCTAATTTTCTTTTTAATTTTTGTTGATTTTCATATATCTTGCAGCTCTCAGTATCGTATATTCCTTTCTTATAAGGTTCTCATATAGCACGAATGATGAGATCTTGAAAGAAGCTTCAATAGCTATGGTGACGTAACTGAAAGCAAGCACTGCAATCCAATTATTTTATTTTTCTTACTTTTTTATATTATGGTAGCAATAAGTTTTTTCTTATGTGCTTTTGAGTTAATTAAGATTTTCCTTTGTGCAATTAGGGCTATTGTGGATTGCGAAACAGTACTCCAAAGGTTTGGTTGTATAAGCTTTGCATTAAGTGAAAGAGCCCTCTACTATCATTTGTGGCATGGATAAAAAGGTACTAAATAAGACAAGTAACTTCCATCCTACACTCATGCAACCCCTAGATTCTCATTAATGTTGATGACTCCAAATGGGCCTTCTTCATCCTTGTGAGGGCATGATTGACTAAGAGGTATCTTCTAAGATAAGTCAAGTTATTTGTTCCAGCATTTAGCTATTAGATTATTCTAGCATTTTTTTTTCTTATAAAAAAAAAGGTTATGATTTATTCATAACCATTTGAGTGATATCAAAAGAAGTTGATAAGGAATTCAATTTCTTTTCTTTGCAGATTTCAAGTAGTTGTGCACTTTTAGCAAATCTGGTGATTCGAGGCTGATGAAGGAATGACCTATGCCTCTGGGCTGTTCTATATAGACTTTTCTTTTAGCTCCACATGGGTTGAACCACCAAGAATCTTGACTGTCAAGTTATATCTCCGAATGCATCCATAGTACGATATGGAGCCCATGCAATTTCATCGTCAGCTTCAAATATTTTATTCCAATGTTATTTGGGTCATTCTAGTGGTACTCCATCATGCAGAAATTTTATTCTCAAGAACTCTAACAAATAAACCAAACTCTCACCATAAAATTGGTTGTATGCATTTAAAAGGTAGTCTTTGGATTAACTTTTTGTTAATATATCTCGATGCATTTAGGCATATATTTAGGTAGAAAAAGGTTGTTGCCATGCATGCAATTTTGTAGAATAAGAAGTAATTAATTTAATCTGAATCTTTATCCTCTCTATTTATTTATTAAGATGAACTTATAGAATCCATGCCTTTCTATTTTACTTTTATTTATGAATATTTTATTATTTTTATTTGATATTTTATCCTTTACTCAAAATCATAATAATTATTTCTTATAATGTTATCTAATTTTTTTAAATTACTAAACATGGTATCGTACTTACTATATGCTAGTTCTGGTTGTTCCTTTGGGGTCCTTATAACTAATTACTCCCTTAAGGGTTCCAACATGAGCTAATCCACCAAAAATTCAGAAAGTTATCCAGCACAGCTTCCAATTTGGAATGCACTGACCAATATGCACTTACTTAAGGTGGATTAGGGCCTCAAAACTTTTTTAATATAATTTTTTGTAGAATCAAAACCATATTGAGGTCTCAAGCATCTTAGATTAATAAGAACTTAGACCCATATTTAAAATGATGAGACTTCCAAGCCAAACTTGTCGCGCCCCGAATTAGGCCCGTGACACCAGCCGTGCTACCGGAAAGCTACTGCTCACAATAATATGAAGCCTCATTAATAATAATACATAAACAAAAGTGTCATTTCATTTATAAAGTATTTTTCTCAAATGAAGCAGTACAGAACTCTAAATTTGTACATCCAAAATGAATTTCTCCACCCAAAAATTTTCAAGCTCTCTACTCCTAGCACCCTATATATTTGAAAAGAAAAAAAACAACGAGAGACATATGAGCTACGCGGCTCAGTAAGTGACCCTGATGCAATCTTATGGTTTCAAATACATGAAATTATTTGAATATGAAATTGTATACTACTAATTATGTTTCTCAAAAATTAGGATCGAACATATGTTAGCAACAAAACTGATCCTAGTCAAGTACTTCAATGACTTTCTCTTTTTCTTTCTAATGCAGCTTTCTATTCCTCAACCACCATGCCATGGATGATGTCAGCGATTCTACCCCACCCATTAGATGCATGGCATCATCAAATTCTAAGTTCTAGATAAAATGGCATAATCAGATTCTAAATTCTAGATGAAACTTATACCACAATCATTTTATAGTGCATAATCAAGTGAAGAATGGATCTCATCTTTTCTCCTTTTAAAAAAGCAAAAGCATCTTGAAACTTCCACTACAGTAGTTTCCTGCTATTTTTCTTGAGGAAATATATTATTGAGGAAAAAGCATCATGAAAGACTGCATCCTTGCAAGTAAGCTTACTACTTCAAAAACCTCGGTAACATCTAAAAGACTTTGTAATATCATTCATGTCACAAGGTTCTCACCATTCTTTTGTATTCTCTCTTGTTTCATTTTAGAACAAAAACATTGGATACAAGAGATGAACCTAACTGAAGTTTGTAGCTAGGCTATAATGTGCACCGGGTAATTACCCCTTTTTTAAGAGCACCTTATATGGACTTACGCCTGACTTTACAGGGGATGTTTTGAATAAGATCATATCCTCCATCACTGCCTTTACTTGGACCAGTTATCGCCAGTCCATGTTAACCAAAAAAAGAGAGTATATTTTATCAATAGTAATTCACTCGAGTCTTTTAGTTGAATGATGGAACTAGAAAAACCTTCCAAAGCCCTTATTCATGATTGTTCATAAGAGATTTTAGAAGTCCTCCCATATCTCTAGTTCTAAAAGATTCAAAAGCTTCCATGCTTGGGCCCATCTCTATGCTGTTGATATTGCCTCACTAGTTTGGATTTCAACTTGTGACCCTAATTTCCATTGTTTTACATCTGGACATGAAGTCGGGTCCTTTTTTTTGGGTAAAGAAGTTGGTTCTTGAAATGTAGGCTACCATTAAGAACTTGACAACCATTCGTTCAATTACTTTAAGAATCCTGCCAGGCATCCATCTATTGGAAGAAAGCAAGACATCCTGTATATGCTTGGCACAATAGCGCTTAGAAGGTGCATTGGGTGATCTATAAGAATCTTACATATGGAAGACACCAAGTATGTATCTCTTTTGGTACTCTTAATCCATCATGAACAACTTTAATTTCTATTCTCCACCCTTGATCTATCAGCAGGCCCTTCAACCAAAGGCCAAGCAATTCCACTCCATATCCTTTAAAATCCCGTTCAAACTACAAACACAGCTTTCAACATTTGTTTCAAAATCACTGGTTTGATGTAACAAAGTATGGAAATTTTGTTTCCAAATCACCCCTATCATAATTCGGACGGTACGGAACATATCATACATACTGAATCGGGTACCAGTATCTTATACAGATCGCATACTGACACTCGGTACATCGAAAATGTCCGGTACCAAAATGGCGAACTTTTCACTCTATATTTCATCTTCAAGTTTGGTCAAGCTAGGGACAATATGTACATAGCATGGGCCAGGCTTAGCTTCTAGTTAAGCTTTAAATTAGAGATTTGCCCTAACCCACCTGAACCTAATATAACCTGAATTTTTAGACTAATACCCCCAGCTTAAGCTAAGAACCTAAATGGAGCTAGAACCCAAACATTTGACTAATGTTAAAGTTTTTCTATTTTTATAACTGTACTCATAGGACGGGGAACCGGTGTACCCAAAAAAAAAAAAAAAAAAAAAAAATCCAATACCAAATAGCGGGCGCTCGCAGGTTCCGTGCAAGCTGCGAACCAAACCGCCTCCCGCCGTAGACACGGACTCTTCCGGTCATGTCCACGGAGCCCCCGGAATCGTCAAACCTACCCCACCAGACGACGCATCACGTGCCGTCCAAACTAACGAGCCACCGATCGAACGGGCTTCCAGGACCCCGTTCCCGTCGCCCGACAGATGAAGAATTGATGAGATGATAGGGGTATTATTAGACATTTTACTAAACCAATCAAGTCGGCACGCGATGCATAAAACGTGACCCACCTCCTCTTCTTTCTCTCTCGCGTTGTTGCGCTGCGCCTTCCGATTCGGCTACCCATTCAAACCTCCTCTCAGGTACGAAAAACCCGCAGCCGCCTCTCTCACTCTCTCTGGCCCCCTCCCTCTCCTACGTAAATTTCGATTTTTCAAAGTTTCTCAAACAGCTTAAAAAATTATAAAAAATCGTGGACGGGCAAAAAAGAAAAAAAGAGTTTTAGAAGGCTTTTCTATGTGCCACTTATTTCTAGAATCGGTCTTCGACCATACATCTCCATACTCGCTGCACCCAATTTCAGAGAAATTTATGACAAGCCCCCGAATATTTTGACCTAATTTTTGTGTAGGACTGAAAAAATAATATGGCAAGAGGAGGGAGGGTTATTTACAAAAGGGCCGGCAGCAGGAAGCGAAAGAGCCGATCCAGGGCCGCCGACGACGACGACGATGACGAGGAGGACCAGGATTACGTCTTCGGCGAAGGAGGAAGACGAGGATTCGGAGAGCTTCGAGGAATCCTACGCCTCGTCTCTTGATGCTCTGAAGAGGAGTACGAGTTCGGCGAATCGAGCGGCGGCTCGGACGAAGAGGAGGAGGGAGATAGAGGTGGAGGAGGGACGACGACGAGGAGGAGATCGAGCTCGTGAGATCGAAGCCCCAGAGCGGAGCCTCCAATGGCTGGAGAAGGATCAAGAACTACGGTTTTGGACGACGAAGAGAAGGTCTCGGTTCCGAGAAAGAGGGCAAGGAGCGGATTCTCGCCGGAAAGAAATCTAGGGATTCGGATTACGAGGAGGAGGAGGACGACGATGATGAGGATTTCTCCCGGACGAAGAAGAGGACGAGGAGGAAGATGTTTCTTTCATCTATGGCAGGAAAAGCGGTTGTCGAAGAAAAGGGAGTTCAAACAGGATAGCAAGAAGCGGAAATTCGGGGTTTTGAAGCAGAAGAGGGGGAAAGAAGAAGGCGCCGGCGAGGAAGCGGCGGCGGAGGGGCACGGATCTCTGATGAGGATGATGATGATTTTTATGTTGAAGGATCGGATTGCGGTAAATAAGAAGAGGAAGAAAGCAAGAAAGGAAGGAAAGAAGAAGACGACAGCATCTAGAGCAGCGAGGAAGATATCTCTGGTGGATTCGGAGACGGTCTGATTTCGAATTCATGACTTCAGATGATGATTTCGTAGAGAAAGATAGAATAGCATTTAGATTATCAAAGGAAGAAAGAGCAAGAAAGGGAGGAAGAAGACGGCGGCACCGAGAACAAAGAGGAAGAGGTCATCATCATCAATTGGATCAGACTTGGAGTCGTCAGATTGTGATTATGTGATTTCAGAGGAAGAATTGAGGGATCTGGGAGTTGCCGGGATTCTGAGCCAGCCTCAGCCAGAGAGGATCTGCGCGAGAAGGAAGGTCGAAGTGAAGGGCAAGGAGAAAGAACTGATGAGTCCGGGAAGCACGTCTGTGGAATATGTTTGTCAGAGGAGCAGAAGGGGACAATTCAAGGGGTGCTGAACTGTTGTGCTCATTATTCTGTTTTGCATGCATAATGGAGTGGTCGAAGGTGGAGTCGCGGTGCCCGGTGGTGCAAGAGGAGGTTCATGACTATCACCAAGTCCTCGAGGTCAGACCCAGGATTTGGGTTAGAAGGGCAGTTATAAGGGTTCAAAAGCGAGATCAGGTATTCGAACTTTTTTTGCTTTATTTTGTTTCTCTTAATATGAAGTGATTGCTTGATTTGTTTGCTTTGGTTATTTTCTATTCCTTAAATTTTAATCACTCTTATGCCCCTTGATCAGATTATGAATGAATTGTCAATTATTCTACAAAAAATTTGAAAAAGATTAAATCCCATGTTTTGTTATCTAGCTATTTAGATAGTTATGTCTACACCATATGCATATTTTGTTGAAGCTCCTAGTACAATTTATTTGATTTTGTTTTTTAATAATAAATCTTGGTCCCTCCCTATATTGTTTAGTGAGTTTAATTAGGTAGATATTTACTCATTAGTCTTCAGGGCTTTCTCATTGTGCTTTTGCTATGCAAAAATGGTGCCTGGATATGCTCTGTTATGCCTTCGGTTTTTAAGCATACTACTAGCTTATGGTCACATTCATGGTTGGTCTCTCATCTTGATGAGGTTTTTTTTTTTTTTTTTAAGAAAAAAGATTGCATTAATCATCACATTGGACTTAAGCAATATGTTTGTTGGTGAAAAGAAAACTAGACTAAAAGGATCTCATCTATACCCATTTGCAACTCTTATGCTAACTTCTGGTTTTCGATGTTCCATTTTGGAGGATTATGCTATAATTGTTCTTACTGTTAAAAAGATACTGGACTGGTTGAAAATTTGGCTTATGTTTCCTTCATTATTGAAAAGAAATGGCTTCTTATATTATTTTTTCCTGATCTCATGATTGGAAGGGACACAAAGCTTTGGGATTGGCTTCTCCAGACCGAAGTCTTCTTATAGCACATCTTAATATTAGTAATGCTTTTTCTTTTTTCTTCCATCTTCAAAGAAAAAGTTGGACAAAATTTTAATAACTTGATAGCAACATATTATGCCTAAGTTAAGATGCTTGGGCCCCAACATTCTGTATATCAGAAAATTATGCATGAGCTATTATGCTTATAATTATCATCAAGGCTAATATGCCACTTTGTGAAGAACATTCATCACTAGGTGCCATTAATCTTAAATAGGTTGTCAACATTTTTTTTTCGAATTTTTTTTTGGAACTTGTTCGTTGGTGCTACTTGAGGTGACTCTTTACACTGCAATTCCGGTGTGCTTTATTATGTGATTTCTTTAGGTTTATGTCACAACCCACATGATTATCGACCATACACATTTGTAAGTATGAGTGACATAATCACTGGGATACCCTTTTTTTTCTCGGTGTGACAGTTACCTAGTAATTTAGGGGACCCCGTCAACAGGCTTCTGGCTGCCTAATTTTAATTGAAGATAATTTCTGCTGATAGCCAGAAATTGATGAGAAGGGTTGTTACATGTGCTTAACTTTTTAGAATATTTGCTAAAATGCCTTTCTTGCTTATAAAAGGTCAATGAATTTGTGATATATTGTTTGTTCCATCATCGTTGTGCTATCAACAGCAAATGTTGAAAAGTCTCTTATTGTAATCTGGGCACTACCTATCAAAAGATGGTGTCTTCCATTAGTGGGATCTCTAAATCATCATGGATAACATTCTTTGTTCTCGACATACACGAAGATACCAATATATGATGTTCAGGGTTAAAAATAGAAGAAAAGTGAGGTGCGGTGACTCTGTTTTTGGGCTAGCACCTTCTAATTTCTTTTACCATTTCACAAGGAAAGAAAGAGCAACTAGAATCATATGATAAAGATAGTAGGTTATATGATTGCCTTTTTTTATTAAATTATGATTTCTGAGATTAATCCATACATGTGATATTGCAAAGCCCAATGGACAGAGATAAGGAACTCTGAATTAGATTTGTTAAATGTTCTTGTTTTAATTGTTCATGAAATTGTAAGAAATGTTTTTTTAAGATGGTTATGTGTGTATTAGTTGAAAGGTTAATACTGCATTGGAGGTAGAAAAGTGATGCTTACAAGCATGTAGATAAATATCAAGAGAAAGTAAGTATTGCATTTGCTAGGATGTTTTATGCCCTAAGTCCAACTGAAGGCTAATAGATTGCCCTTAGAGTGCATATGACGCTGTGATATAAAAAGAATTGAGCATTGCTCATAGACTTGTGGACACACAAGTTGTGCATATAAAAACATTATTCTCCAACGAACTAGTCGTTCTATTTTGAATAGTTGATCAAGAATGAGTTACTTGCTATTTGATTTGCATGGAGATAAAGTCCTGTAGCTTGAGCATTATCAAAAGTTCTAAAGCAACGCCGTGCTTATGCCTACCTGCACTTGGAATTAATTTATTAATTGCTTTCAGAATGATGATTATATTTTTTAAGTTGTGATTTTGACTAGGATGGTGTATGCAATACTGGAAGCTGAAAGAGCAAGTAACTTATTTTTGATTAACTATTCAATTTCTATACTCGATGAATATAAAACTATGATGTATCCAATGAAATCAGACCAACAACTCTCTTATGCTCGATGATTGTTGTTAGATTATTGCATGCCACTATGCTAGTGACTTTTTGGTTAATAGCTTTCTAAACTCCCAACTACATAAATGATTCTGGATTTGTGTATTAAATCATTGCCATTCTGAAACTATTTACTTCCATCTTTTCTCTCCTTTGGTTCGCATTGAAGCAAGTTCATCTTTTTTTCTTTCTTTTGATCTCAGTATGTCCTTGTACCAACACAACAGTCTCTCCAAGTTAAATCTGCTAATGAATATATGTTTGACAAGATATTCTAAGTCCATGCCTTTAAACTGCTAGAAGTAACATGAAATTAAAAGAGAAACACAGAAAGTTCACAGTCATTACACATTGTCATGCTTTATTATACTGTTTCTATTGATGTACTTTAACATCTTTTTAGTATCCATTACACAAGGTAATATGGCATACGACCAGTGCTGCAGATTGAAGTAATTTATACTCTTCTGAGATTTGGCTCTCGGAGATGCTAACCTGTGTCCATTTGCTTTAGGATGTTCTATTTCCTCATGAGCAAATGCTTCTTAAATATGTTTGCCATTTTTGCTTGTGCAGCTGCAGACTGAGATTTTATTGTAGATGAAAACATTTATTTCATTGGTTTTATCTTGATTTTAAATACAATTAAAATCACTATCTTTATGGATCATGAATATGGTTGTTCATATATGCTTATATTGTACTCAGCTGTTGTCTTCAACTGTAAAATTCTGCCTGCTTAATGTTTCCCTAATGTCTAACAGGTTATTCAACCATACGAAGAAGAAAATGAGGGGCTTCCTAGATCCGGATGAGAATGTCGGTATGATAGAATGCCAAGCAAGGTGGGAGATGACGAACTCAGCTACTGTGTGATATTTGTGGACTCTCCTGCACATACATATTGTGTGGGGCTTCGTGAAGGGGAGAGTACCGAAGGCAACTTGGTACTGTGAGTTATGTAGATCCGCAGGTGAAGGATCATCACATTCTCAAGTTCAGGATATGCCAACTGATCAAGAGCAAGTAATGTTGATTTATTTCCTGGTTTCCGGGAAACAGAAGATGTTAGTTAGAGACATGCATACCAGTAGGAACTCCCAAATGCTCCGGTACCATTGAGAGGCCAGTCTTCACAAAGAATTGATTTAAATGTATCCCCTAGACATTTTACTGAGGATGATCATGGAGCTGCATCACAGGCACCTGGTGGTGGGGCATCAACTCTTTCTGGAAGGCGTGCAATACAGCGACATATACGCATTTTGCTATCACATGGTAGACCGAGGCAGATCTTTGCTAGAGTTAATGGACCACTGCACAACGGGGAAGTGATGCTATGACCTCAGGAATTGAACAAAAGTGGGGAAGCACCACATGGTCAAAGGGAGTGAACTCCTTGCACCCAGTATCAAGTATTGAACAACATCAGCAGAACATTAGACCTTTTCAGAACAGTGCTAATTTGGCTCCATGCACATACGGTGAAGGAAAACAGTTCCGACATGTGCAAGGTGCGAAGGAAGAAGTGCAGTCAATCGTAAAAGGCCATCTAAGAAACTTATGCAGGGATTTTCCACTAGGTATGTTGAGCTTGTTGGTTTTATATATATCAGGGAATTTGTTTCCATAAGCCTTCTTTCTCCCCCACTCCATGCCTCCAAAAGTTGATCTGCATGATAGGACTGATGTGATTCCATTTTCAACCATAACATATTACCTGAAGCTGTATGTTATCCAGATACCAGGTCACGAATGAAGCTAACATTAGAACATATGCACCAAATAAGAAACTAAAAGGCTACATAATAAGGAAACTACAAGTCAATATGTACATATGCATTTAAATAGCTGTTGGTATATGCACATATATACAGATAACTAATGTGAAAATATTGCTCAGGATAGTTTGTAATATGTAAAGCTGACTGAGATAAGGAATATAGTTAGATTTTAATTTTTATGCATGTTGGCATGTAAAATTCTGAATGTCAAGTGCTTGTGTTTCATATGCATTCATTGCCCAGTGAAAAGCTGCAAGTGTACATGTTGCACATGCAACTATCTATCAGGTGTATGGATTTCTAGATGTATGTAGTTATTGTGTGTATGCATATAATTATATCTCTGAATCTATTCTCATCCATACCATAGCTCTGGAAGGTCATTTTTAGTTTTTTTTTTTTGGCTGTGAACATGGTTTTCTGTCGCCAGGAAACTTGATATTTTATCCTGGTGATTGGTGACTTACCAGAAAGATTGCTGCTATTTGATATTACTTTAAGAAGGATATTATATGCATTTATACTATTAGTATTTTGCTGCTTGCTGCTTGGTCCCTTTGATGTAAAAGCTACTAGGGTAACTTTGCTATGTGGTGCTGTTGGTGACTTGGTCAAATATGGCTTCTGTTGAAACCTAGTTCTCATGGTGCCTTTAGTCATCTTTTTTATCAGCAAGACTATCTTTAAATGGCTGATTGCATAAATGAATTCTGCGTTGCTTCTCGAGCAGAAAAAATAACTGGGATGTTGCTAAGCTTCTCTATTTCCTTAGATGCCTACTCCTTGGAATCTCTGTGTTTTCTTTTGTGTTTCATTCGCCCTTTACCACATGAATGTTTGTGTAGGTTCATGGTTCGTAAATTTAATGCAAGCTAAGATTTTACTTAATACTACCTTCTGTCTTAGAGTTTATCATTCATTACAGAACAAAAGTCATGAGTACCGACAGCATGGTTAAAGAAATCTGTTCTGGTTTATATTTCTCAGATTTTTGGCGTGATAACAGAATCGTAGCCTAAAACATCTCGACAAGCTTTGGTGTTCTTTTCCTCTCTATTGTACTAGAGCTCTAGGTCTTTAAGTTCTTGAAGATTCTTTTTATTTTTTATTTTTATTTTTTTAAAATTAAGATCAGTCTGAGCACATTCAAGTAGCTACTTTGTTCCCTCTCCACCTTTCAATACTGATTTTTCATTAAAATCTTTCTGAAGAGCATGCAACTTTCAAGGAGGTCGCAAGGCGTTCGACCCACACAATTTTAGCAGCATGTGGAATCGAGCACCGCAGCAGAATGGTTGCTGCCCCTGTTCCGTCTCCCAGCAATTGTACCCATGCAATAAATGATGATGAATCGACATATCTGATGAAAGGTTGCTGCTTGTCTTGCTTCAGCTCCTTTGTTAAAGATGTTGTTCTGAAGCTTGTGCATACAACTTCAAACCAGAGTTGACCAATAGTTGATGGCTTCGCCATCATCATTACCATTGGATAGCTAGTGTTTATTATTGATAAAATTATCTTCAATTGTTGGGGAACTTGGCTTGTGATTCTCAGTTTTGAAGCCCAAGAGAGGCCTTGTTTCTATGTGGACTAGAACTGCATGAATTGCAGATTGCAGGTGGGGGGCTAAATCCAGTTTCTCCCTAGCCAATTTTTTGCTTTGAAGATTGTATATGCCTAAAGGAAGAACAGTGGAGAGAATGAATATGGGGGTTGGTTTCTGAATGTTACTTGCAGAGCCTGCCTGTTTAGGATCAGATGCTTTTAGAATTGTCACCTTCAACCCGTGAAGATGCTGCAATTGAATTCAAGAATTATGGAGGTAAATCAAAGGAAAGGAGAAATTGTAGGTCAAAAGACTTATGTTTCAGGTTCTTTGTTCTTTAATCAAACTTCCTCCCCATCGCATTTCCTG